>NC_048307.1:23767658-23905035 GCF_013100865.1 Trachemys scripta elegans | reverse complement strand
GAAAGGACTGCCCGAGCACTACCGGCTTCACAGTTTGTCGGGCAGCCCCCATGCCTCCAGACCCTGCGCCCCCGACCAGGCACTTCCCCTCCCAGACTCTGGCGGCTACTGTGCTCTCTGAACTCCTGGGCTCTGTAAGCGCCGAGCTGCCCGAGTGCTACCGGCTTTGGGCAGGCCCCATGCCTCTGGACCCTGCACCCCCGGAGCCCAGGAGGGGAAGTGCCCGGCCAGCGGCTCAGGGTCCGGAGACATGGGGGCTGCCCGAAGCCGGTAGCGCTCGGGCAGCTCAGCGCTTAAACAGAGCCGAAGAGTCAGGGGAGGAGCACAGCAGCCGTGGGAGGGGAAGTGCCCAGCCGGCGGTATTTTTCCCGGACATGTTCGGCTTTTTGGCAATTCCCCCCGGACGGGGGTTTGATTACCAAAAAGCCGGACATGTCCGGGAAAAAACGGACATATGGTAACCCTACTTCAACAACACTGAACCTGAAACTTGAGGAGAGAGCACTGCGTGAGCCAATAATGCAGATAGTACCAAGAAAGCAAGCCAGAGGCTGCTAAGTACCTGGCATGATGACTCATTGATATCAACAATGCAGGCAGCCTCCAAATGAAGAGTCTTTGATGCATCAGTACTAAGATGTAAAATTTTGCTTTCAATTTCTCACCACAAAAAAGGATGTAGCTGCGATGTCAAAGCACTGAGAGATGGACAATCAGGTGTCCAGGAGCACAAAGGGGTGATATATAAAGACTCTAAGGGAGAGTCTGTGCTGACTGAAGTCAGAGGGTAAAATGCAGGGGAGAAACACATTCATCAGCTGAAGTGCATGCAGCCAAGTATGAGATGAGTTCACTTGGTTTTATGCAGAAAACCATGGACCAGAGCCTCAACAGAATCTGTTCTAAAATCTAAGGAGGGTGGTATTGCTTTGCATGTTGTGTGGGGAGTACAGACACAATTTAAATTACAGGGAAGCAAAAGGGAGTTTAAGATCATTTCAGAACAAGCACGATTTCTGACAGTGTCAGCCACAGGCCACGTAGGGTGATCAGATAGCAAATGTGAAAAATCTGGACAGAGGTAGGGGGTAATAGGTGCCTATATAAAGCAAAGCCCCAAATATCAACGTGAGATATTTTTTTTTGTAAAGCTTCGCAGTTTACAGAAGTTGACCCATCCAACTTGAACTCAGACTTCATTTCCTTCTTACTGAAGGGTTGCTAACTTCATTCTTGTTTTTAAAAAATTGTGTGCACAGATGAAGTGTCCCTTCCCTATGATGTGGTTCACAGGAACCTTCTGCCAGAGATGTAGACATATTGTTGAGAAATTTTTGTAAGCTGCAATACAGATTCCCTAATATTTACTGATGTCATTTTTTACCAGGTTTTACATGGAGTTTTCTTCCTTTCCACCTTGTTTAGAACTGTAACATCAGATTACAACCGCCTCTGGCGCACAGCTCTACCCAGGCCAGGGGTTCAACAAGCACTGACTGGGCCAGCATGAAGCCAGTCTTTACCCACACCAGATCTCTGGGCAGGTTTATTGTTTGCTGCAACTCACTTGCTCACTCAAAAGAAGAATTCACAATTCCCTACCAATTCCCTACCACTTTTATCTCTCACCTATAATACGTGCTAAACAGCTTACCAAGCAGCATCAGGCTAATTAACATCAAATCAGCTCTAATTGGAAGTGATTCAGCAGTCTTAGCTTGTACTAGAACTCTTTTCAGGACACACTCATGTGGAAGGCTAATGCTGACATCAAGAAGTGTGCAGTTATCAAGCTCTCAAAAACCAGAAAGAGAGTTGTGCAGTAATTGGAGAGGGGTCAGAAGCCACTTGGGACAAAATCTTGCACTGTATTGATATTTCATTCACACTATTGGATCAGTATGCACATAAAACAACCAATGCCTGCAACAATATGTTTTTATTATTAAAAGGGAGGCCAAGCCATTGTTTGGGTCTAGATCCAAATCTTAACTTCCCCACCAGTAATCTGACCTGGCCCAGAACCATCTCTAATCTAAACAGATTCAAAATTGAGATGATACAATCTGAGACATCTCTGTGGCAGCTCAATTAATTCCCCAATCTTTCTGGAGTGTTATCGCTCAGCTTATTAAGGGACTGAATGAATACAGATATATTCAGTCAAAACATCCTATACTGATATGCTTAAGAAACAGTCATATTCCCTGACTTCATGTTACCATTTAATAAGCTCCATGCCATGCTCTATTACTCTGCATTATTATGACAATGAGAACTAGATCAAAGCAATAAGCCGATCAAAGCTGTGTGTTTTTGGTTAGACATAATCTTTGATTTTAATATGGACAAAAAGGTTGCAGGAAAGGAGGCACTTCACCCTTCCATGTGGAAAGATGAGCTGCTGTTAAATGCTGATGGATTCTGAAAGCATCCAGAAACTCTGAAGGGGTACCACTACCTAGCCAAAGGGTAAGGACAGGTGAGAATAGAAGAGTACTAAAACTACCGTGATTAATACACGGACACCAAAGCATCTTTTCTTTGCTATCACTTCCATGGTTACAAGATGACTTGCACCAAAGGAAACATGAAGGATTGAGATTATTTTTCCTATTATCCTATATATGATCTTCATAGAGAAAGCAGTGAGGGAGGCAGAGCTATGATATCCATACACAGAAGCAGCTCCATGTGTCTGGCTGTCAGTGCCATTATTCCTCTGGAAGTCTAGCATGCTGGCAAGGGTGGTCAGGAAATACTTTCCATGCTTTTGTTAACAGTTTCATTTGATGTGCCGAACAGGCTACCCTATGTCATTGGATATTAAGGAGATATCGCTTGTGCTTCTCCACCTCACCAAAGTCAGGGAACAGGCAAAGAGTTCAAGCAGAATCATTACATGCAAGTGCACTTGAATACTAGCCAAGGGACCAGTCCATGGGTTATACGTCTTTGGCTGGTTGCTTACTTTTCACAGTTGTGATGTCTGCTTCATCACCTTCTTTCTGCAAGTTCCTTCATGCTAGCTGCCTGCTTTCTGAAAGACTGCCTAGGGGCAACGTTATTCTGTAAAACATTGTATGTTCCACTATCACAGTTTGGTCTTTTCCTGAAAGACTCCCCAGGTATCTGCTGGGGATTTTTTTTTTTTTTTTTTAAATAGCCATCATGTCTGAAGGATGCATCTTCCTTTTCTCTGCTTTTCTGGCATTCTGTTTTCATGTAAGTGATACATGTTCCATCTGATAAAGGAAAATTAGCCACTTCAGTTCTATAAATATTAAGAACAGTTATGGTGATGCATTTTTGTGGCAGGGCCCACTTGCCTCTCGCGAGTACCTCTACCAGCCAGGCGTATCTGCACCTGCATGCTCTCTGCATTGCTTGCAGTGATCCGGTGGGTTTTCCGTGACTCAGCCCTCCAGCCTAGTCACATACAGTCTGTATGTGAAATGCGCACACAAAACACACCCCGTCCAGGGTAAACAGTCCAATAGGGCCTATCACAGTACCCTCTATTGGTATCAGCCTGCAGCCCTGTCCCTGGGCTTAGTTCTCAGTCTGTCCTACAGGGCCTATCACAGTACTGTCCTTGGCAGTGCTTTCACCTGCAAACCTGTCCTTGGGCTCAGGTCCTCAATCAGTCCAACAGGACCTATCACAGTACCCTGTTTATTGCCACTCCTGGGCTAGCTTTCAAAGTGTCTCTTGGCCTCTCCTGAGCTCACACAAGTATTATTCCCTACTCTGGAATGGAGCAGTGCCCCCAGGACATCCTCCCTGGGGACTCTTCACCTGGTGCCCTAGCTGAGTCACTGTTCATAGTTCAGCCCCTCTCCTGAGGAGGGGCAAGGGTAACAAAGTTCAACAATAACTGATCCTCCTCCAGGTCTTCAGCCTCCTTCTCTGAGCTAGTCCCTTGCTCAGGGTGTGATCAGGTTACAGAAAATACACTGTGGCATTAGTGTAACTGAGAAAGGGCTTCTCAAAGAAAGAAATGCAGTATACAGCCTTCCCACAGGCTTTTCTGAGTTTCACTAGGGCTCAACTTGCAATCCTTTAAAATCTTCTTTGTCCCATTTTATCCTTTCCGGGAGGTCTGGTGGGGGGAGGATTCGTGCTGGAGTTTCAGTTAAGTGATCTATTAAGACAAATGCATACTACAGGCCACCGTGCAGAACATGCTCACTGCTGATGAATAGGGCCTTGTATTGAAGAAGCCATGATCACATGCAGACTGGAGTAAATTGCTTGTGAGAGGGACATGTAAGAATATAGAGTGCAACCTTCTTCAGGCTGACGGAGGAAAGGAAATCCCCTTGAAAGACAGAAAATAGAATGGGTTTTAAAAAGATCTGTCTTGAATTTGCTGGTTCCCTGGAGAATTTCAGATTTGTTCCATCTCCCTCTTGAGTGTGAACATGTTCTCTGTCGGTATAAGGAAGAGAACGCCTCCTGCAACTAACTAGAGAAATGCCATCTTTTATCTAGCTCCTCCTAGACTGCTTGAAGGTTAATAGCGACTTTTTTTCTGAAGGCTAAGCTGCTACTTCATCGAACCATCTGTCACCTGCGTAAGGACTGGATATAGGCCTTCTGGGACTTAAGCCACACAAGCATCTGAGTACCAGCCCAACAGGAGCAATAAATGGCATCCATGGATGTAATCAAAACCAAGAAGGCTGTTTTTTTGAAGTAACTGCTCCCAGTCCCCTCCCCCACGGATATTATAGATAACAAAATGTCCCTCCTCCCTTGGATGAGCTAGCAAAACAGGTGAAGGCAACGGAGGCTTTTAAAGACAGCCGCAGAGAGTGATCTCATTTTCCAACTAGGCAAGCACCAGGGGAAAACTAACTGAAATCTAATATCCATAAAGTTTTCCCTTCTGACGCTGCTTTGAGAAAAAGGACATTAGAGAGAAGTAAAGGTGCACAATTAAACCTGCTTGCCTTTTCTTAAAAAGCAAAGAGTTACCTGGGGGCGGGGGGAGGGGAGGAGGAAGATTGGCCTTGTGGTTTGTTTGTTTGTTTGTGTTTATTACCCTTTTCAGTAGTGGAGTTACAGGAGGGAAAAAAGTGAGATTTTGTTCTTCATATGAACCTAGGTGTAGGTATCTAGACCACAAAGATATGTCCCATGAGGAACTGGGTGTAATACTAAAGGAGCCATGATTAGGCAGTGAGACCAAGAGCCTGGGCAAACCATCAATGGCAATAGTATCTGAGGCATGTTAAGGACGAGGTTTGATAAGCTCTGTATTACTCCAATCCCTTTCTGAGGCCAGGTCCACCCTAGGTGTGCTTTGCTTGTACAGCTATAGCAGTATTTTATACCTAGTGGGATGCAGCTTTGAATGGCTTTTGCTGATATAACATATTCCAGCCTCCTCACCCATCAAAACAAGCTATACTGGCAAAAGCATGTTTTTTCCAGAATAACTGCATCTGCCCTAGGGCTTGTGCTGGAATAGCTATGTTGTTCAGGGATCACACCTTGTCACGCCCTTGGCGATAGCGGCAAAAGTCTACGGTGCCTACTATCTACGTTTTTATACCAGGCCTATTGCCAGTGTATCTGAGGATTGGAGATTGGTCCGTTCATTCCCAGTAGCAGGTGTCTGAGGGAGGGATGGAGCAGAGTCCCAGACCCAAGTCTCAAGGTATAACATGCTGCAGCTGTATCACTGGTACAATCAGTATTTACATAATTTTTATAGCCCTGTACACACTTTCCCTTACACTGGAGAAGAGACAGGACTTGGGTGTACTGAAAAAGGAGACGCTTTATTCAGGACATTGCACACACAGTAGCTGTCTGGATCCAAGCCTGTGACAATGTCACCATGCTGTCCTGCCTTGAATTAAGCAAGCATGGAACTCATTGCCAACTACACTACACTACTCTGCCATATAATGGTCTCTTGAAAAGTTTTGAAATAACTTTTCAGCACTGAAACATTAGACACCTCACAGGTTCCTTTTCCACAGTACAGCTCTGCAGTGTGCAGAGTGGGGAAAGCACGTCCCACTGCAAAACTTGCCATTTTGCTCTCTAGATGATTCAATTTAATTTCCTCAAACTGGCTTCCAAGCAACACAATACTTGAATATTTCACTCTCTACTATTTTTCAACAGGAGGCATGGCACCGTCTGGTTTGTTCATCGGCAAAGAGGGACGTTTGCAAAATCAGTCAATTCACCACCATAATATTCATTTCTTACTGCTGTCCATACTTCATGCCTCGTCCAGGAAGAAAATTAAAGCGAAAGCTATGCAGACAACTATATGGGAGGGCTTTGTGATTTATTTGCAGTAAAACCAGCTGCCAAACTCTCTGCATACTAAGTAGGCTCCTTGGCTGGAAACAATTGCTCTTTTAACACTACACAGTGTTAAACATTCAAGGGTGGGCAAGTGCAATTCTAAATAGTAAGAACTGTGAAAGCCAGTCAGAGTCGATGTGTCTTTTCGTAATAAATTAAGGTCCCTGTTCTAGCATTTAGCTTTGCTGTCATTGAATTAGGTCAGCACCAGACTTGCTGAACATGCTGTTGTCTCAGTGGCTGCCAAGAGTGCCATGGTTTCCTGAAGTTGCTTTTATTATTTTCTCTTCATCAATTATTCAGAGAAGGGGTAAGAGTCGCCTATGCAAAACTATTGTTTCTGCTCTAGTGTTTACCTGCGCCGTGTCAGATCGCTTCTCTTCTCACATTCCGGAGTTCTCTCAGTCACTTTTACTCAGTGGAAAGGGGAAGATGTCAAGCTGAGTGACAGATGCTGTGGAGGAATGTGAAAACCTGAAAGAATATATTGTGTTCATTAAAAAGGCCTTTCCTCCACCTGTTTCTCCTTCTCATCATAGTTTCCACTTTCTTTCTTTCATTTCATGTCTCCTACTCCATGGGAGGCTTGCTCTCCAAATGGCACCCTGGACACAAAGTCTCCCCTCATACTGTATATGTCCCAATTCAGGGCTAGCTAATCTGTGCCTCACATCCCTTTCTGTGGCCTCTCCCCAAATGCACACTCTCAGATTTTATAGACCTTGAGCCTTTACCTCCCTGGGGTAGAATCTCACAATTCTTCCACTCTCAGATCCGATCCTGGGCTGCAGTACCCTGTGTACTAACTGTGATCGCCCAGCAGGTCTGGCTGGGCTCTGTACCTACACTTCTTCCCTCTGGGAGCATGTGACCAGCGATGAATGCTGTGACCCAAACCAGACTTTTCAAAGCAAAGTATTGTTTAATCTGAGCAATAGGAATAAAAGCATTGTAGGAAAGGGGTTTGAACATAATAAACAGTCTACATGCATCTGTCTCACCTAAAGAGTAGATAGATCTAGCTTACCCCAGGTACTCCAACATCATGGACATGGGAGTGGTCCGTCTGAACTCCAGCAGCCCCTGTCTTTCCCTCTGTTGTTCAGGGGCTGCCTTTTTGATCAGTCCCAAAGGTTTTTTTTTAGCTTTCTATTTCAGGGCTCCTTGAAGAAGGGACCAGCCAGCTAGCTGATCCCAGAATGGAGGTGATAAAACTTCAAAGAAACTGACACCTGCATTTTCCTTTTAATTACCGAAGAGGGTTATCAGAAATGTTTGTCCACTTTCCTGCCTACATGTAAACTAAACCATGCCTGAGTTAACCCCTGGAAGTTATATAACAAATAAAAATTTTCCACATTTCACATCATACTCCATTGACAGCCAGCACAAGCAATATAAACAGTAGAGTGACAATCACTAAAAATACTAATCCATTTAATTGTCTTGGTTTCTACTTGATAGCTATTTCAGATACTTACAGTGGAGCAGTAAGTAAGTGAACGAGGCCATTGTTTTTAAGTTGAAGACCTACATTCAAGTTCTGATTACCTGACAACTGAAGTGATTTTTCTTCATTTTCAAGATTGAAGTGCATTGTCAAAGCAGTGTGGGGAAGTTTCAGGCTAGTACTGAACATCTATTACTTGTTACAAGTATTAAGTGAAACCACAAAAATATCTGCAAAGACTGATATTCCTAAAACAGTTTTGCAATACACCTTCTTCCACTATTTTCCAGGAGTGTTTCCAACCCTCCTGACAACATTCTTCCTTTTTCTAGTTAAGACAATGTTAAGATCTTAGTGCATAACCTCAAGAATGTGGCTGTTTTCAGAATCTGAGCTATCCCACGCCCATAGATAAAAAAGTTGTTTGACATTTTCTTATCCACATGTGTGGCAAAATGTCCCTTACTGTGATGATTTCTATTTTCACAAGTGCCAATTCCTCAGTAATAGTAACTGAAAATGTAGGCACAGGAACAGAGGGCAGGAGTTTAAAGGGACTTAGGAGCACAAGTCCCACTTAGAGACAGTTAGTCCTTTCAAAAATCCCACTCTAACTGATTTTGTAGGTATATAGCTCTACTAATATTTCTCTGGGACTAATAAACTTTTGCAGGGACAGTGTCATACCCTTTAAAGTGGACACGTCATTGACTTCCTGGACCATTTCTATCTCCTGATCCTGCAACATTCTCTTCCTTCCCTTGCACACTTAGACACTTCACAAAAGTGAATATTTATTCCCCTTTACTGATGGGGAAACTATAGCACATTAGATTTCTGGTGATTTCTTCTAATGTTCCTCCTGATAAACACCTTCCCCTATAATACTGAATTTATGGGGAGTAAAAAAACATGCCCCCTAAAGAGCAAACTGGTACATGCAGCAAATTAAAGGGCAAGGAAAAAGTTTTAGAACCATCTTGGTGCAGTCAAAATTTAACACTTACACGGAAAGAATTGGTGGTCTCAGTCCACCCCCAGAGTCAGATATGCAATTTACACAATCTGCCTGCTGAATTCACATACTGGTCTTCTAGCAGTCTCAGCCAGGAAGCCAAAGACTCAGTGGGCCTGGAGGCTGTATTTACTCATGATCATTAGAAGAGATCTTTCCAGGTCAGACTTGAGGAGCATTTAAAGGTCAGGGCGGGAAAGTTTGTCCTGTCTCTGCCTATGTTGTATCTATTCTGTAAATTAACAGAGGAATTCAGCCTGCAGAGCATGTGACAGAAGATCATTTTTAATCTGACAAATCCAGCACCTAAAAAGCATTAAAACTCATTTAGAGAGAAGCACTTACTCCTAGAAAAAGGTCATGGGCACAAATGCTCTTCTCCAAATAACTTGCAACCAACAGCTAAATATATACTCTTCCCAACAAGGAAGCATAATGTAAATGAAGATGAATAACCTAACAAAAAATGAGAGCTAATAATGAATAAAACATTTTCGAACTCAAATACCAATATAAAAAGTTAACTTCACAATAAGCAGCAGCTACAGTACATTTATTTTTGGATTGTGCATTTGTGTCACCTCATCTGTACTTAAGGGTTCTTCCCTTATTCATGTGGCTTTTTAGTAGTTTGCATAATGCAGATACTAAAAGCAGAAACTAAGTAGAGTCTATAATATGAATTTATTGCAGATGATAGAAATGGAGCAGTGAATAAAGTAAAGTATCCATCCAAACCTTGAACTGGAAGATATTTGTGCTCGATGACTCAACTTATCTTAATGTTTAGTGATTTTTGTCAAATTACGCGAAGTATTAAATGCTTCTTCAAAATTGTCAGTAAGTCCACCTAGCCATAAGAACAATGTTAGGATAAAATCACCTCTTGTCCCTGCTTCATTATTAAAATGGTTTTCATTAACATCAGCCATCTATAATAGGAATGTTTTTTCATACACTAACAGATGTTTTATTTTTAATCGCTGTACAACATTGTTATTCACTCAGTTTTATGGTGTTGTGACAGCAGCTGCTACTATATTGATTTTGCTTTCATATCTGTATTTTCCTCTCATCAATTGAATGAGCATTTGCCAAAACACGCTATGTCTGTTCTAAGTTAATACCACAAAGGCTTCACTTGCAAATGAAGGTATGGGCAGACTGTTTTACATTTTAATAAGCCAGTAAACTGAGGATAAGCACAGACAAGACTAAGCATTTTCATTGGTGATAAAAGTATTAGATTTAGTTTAATGGCAATTAATACCTTGCACTCCTATGGCACGTTCTGTCTGAAAATTTCAAACCAGTTTGTGAATGTTTTTGGTTTGGTTTTTAAACACAAATGAAGAAATTGAGGCACTAAGCAGTTTAGGGCCATATTCAAAAGTGGTCTATAATTCTGAATGCATTTCCTGAGACACCTTAAGGTGAACGTTTAGAGATGCTGACTACCCAATAGTTCCAGCTGAAGTCATTGGGAATGGCAGGACCTCAGCACTTCTGGATATCAGGCGCTAGGTTCTCAAGCCAGACACTCAAAACCACAGGCACTCAGAATCAGACGCCATGTTTGAAACCATGGACTTATCCAAAGCAATACAGGACTTCATGGCAGAACCAGAAACAGAACCAACATTACCCACGTCCAAAAGCTGTGTTTTAACCACTAGAGTATGGACTGCTTTCCGACTTCCCCTAAGTCTTATATTAAATGTTACAGTATGTCATTTCATTTGCCTCCTGGATTATAATAGACAAACTCCAAGTGCTGTTCAGATTGAATCATAAGTCACTCCCTTACAAGTGAAATGCTGTCCATCTTTTACTGTAATGGTCCAAACCATTATAAGATTGGTAGGTTTACTTATACATTTTTAGTGTGTTATTACAATGTCCAAAAGTATTCTTTTAGCTACTGTTATACTCTAGATGGAGTTGCACTAGAATTCCCATTAGCCACTGGAGCCTCAATGAACTTTGTTTAAACAAGTGGTTTGTTTATTTTACACCAGTAAATAATAATGCATTACTATGTATAAGATGCCAAGGCGGAGCTTGATCCTGCTTGCAAAAATTTTGAAAAGTTTGCCTCCACTGCACTCAAGAAGGCTTCAATTTACTCCACTTTAAGCTGTGCTGCATTCATTCATGGGTTGTTTGCATTAGGCAGACAGTTTTCAACAGACCTGGCATCAGAAAACCGAACACTCTCTGACAGGATTCGAAACAGTATTATACTCAGTGTTTGACAACTTATGTGCACTTCATCCACCAATGCTAACATCTCACTCACCTTAATGTGTCACATAGCCCATCAGACAAGTAACAAACACTGAAGCCAATCTAGTCCCCAATTTACTACTAAGGCACATCAAAAACCTATTTAATAAGAGAGAGACTCCTCTTTGCTGGATTGGCATAAGAAACTTTCTCCTCGAGATATATATGTAATCTCCAAATTAATTTTTTCTTTCTTTCAGGAATTAAGGCTCACACACCTCTCTCTCCTCTCCACCCTTCTGGAAGTTTTTGCAAATAGAAAGCCTTCACCAGAGTGGATTAAAACCAGATTGTAACTCTTATCACCAGGCAAGGTAATAAAGAAGATTGACAAAATACCTCCATGAGGATGTTAACAGCTGCATGTACACAGGTAAATGTCTTAATGGAATTGTGGGAAAATGGGGAGAAAAGTGGAAAGAAGTAAAATCATTCTAAATTTCAGACCAAAATCAATGTTTTTAATTGTTATTCTGTAGCACAACTGTGTTCCCAGTGTTCTGTAAGATAACATTGTCCCAGAGGCATGCCTGTGTGTTGCCTAATTGTTATGAAAGGCCAGGGACTTGATTATTCAGCTCCATAGTTAATAGACTGTGGGTATTAGGACCTGAGATTATAAAAATCATTTGAAGAAGATAATGGTGAAAGGTCCTGAAACTGAACTGAATGCTTACAGTTGAGTTTCCAGTGAACTGCGATCCATATTTATCAAAGCTGGCAAGAGGGTCCCACATTAGATTCCCAGTCAATACTGGGAAAAAAGAGATCTAGCTTCCTTTGACATTTTTGCCGGTTAAATGGCATGCCCTAAATTTACATATTTCACCTTCTCGTCTTAGAAGTTTTAAAATGAAAACCGGCATTAAAAGATTAAGTGTCACCACATATTCCTAAATGTATTTGTGAAACAATGTAATTAAACAAATTCTGCTCTGTAATAAACTAAAGTCTAATACATCCAATTACAAAGAAGAAGTATCTGAAAGTACATCAAGAGAATAACTATGTCATTTTGGCAATCTATTATATAGATCAAGGCAGAGCTCATTCTCCAGTTGAAGTACACCTCTACCCCAATATAACGCAACCCAATATAACACGAATTCAGATATAACGTGGTAAAGCAGTGCTCCGGGGGCAGGACTGCGCACTCCGGCGGATCAAAGCAAGTTCGATATAACATGTTTTCACCTATAACGTGGTAAGATTTTTTTGGCTCCTGAGGTCAGCGTTATATCGGGGTAGAGGTGTAGGTAAGAAGTAGAGACATTCCAATTTTTTTGTAAAGCAAGTTTCTTATTATGCCAGATCTTGATATCCTTACTCATTACTTATACTGAGGTCAATCAAATGTGCACCAAGTAAAAACCAAACAGAAACTGAAGTGAGGACTTCTAAGATTTTGAACATTATTTTTAAATTTAGACAGATTTCAGTGTCTTAACTGCTGGGAAGTTAAATAAAGTAATCTAAACAATTTTCTTACAGCAGCATTGGAAGTCTTTGTTGCTTTCCTTTTGAGGAGCTGGATTTTGTCATTCTCCCTCCCTCCTAGTTGTCATTCTCCCTCCCTCCTAGGATATCAGGGCCATGTGAATGTTTCATTACATGATTCAAAACCAGATCAAACTTGCCTAATTTCACATTGTATTTCAAATGAGAATCTTGCATCAGGTTTATTGTCAGAGACCGGATCAACTGACGGGTTTAGGTCGAAACCATGTAACCTACTTGGTTATGTCCTTGAGTAGGTGTGTGCGCAATATCTGAAATTTCAACCTGAAACTGAGAAAAAACAACAAACAAACAAACAACTTAGCAACTTTGTACAAGTTCCATTCTGAGTGTTTGCATTTGTTCAAAGTTGAAACTCAGAGTGAAAGTTGGCAAGGTTTTCAATATCTTTATCTGGAAAGTTTGCTCAGAAATAGGTGCACCCAGAAGTACCAGTCATCATCATGGTGCTTTACAAACATCTAAGATGTGGATCCTGCCCTAAATAACTTGAAGTCTAAGAAAATAATGTAATGCTGCAGGAGAGACGGATACAATCAAATATAATGTATAATCAAATAACGAAGTTAGTGAGAAAGAGCAATTTATTAAAATGACACTTAGTATGCATAGATTTTAGTAAATATTCATGAATATATTCTAAGCAAGCACTGCTGGTTTTCTTTCCCACCTTACTTTCCTAGCTTCCACATAAAACAGTATGGCTAATTTAGGACAGGGTTACACAGCCAGAAGTTGAAGTTCAGGAAAATCTACACTAACCCCATAATGTTTAAGTATATAGAATGATTTCAGCATCCTCCATCTCTTCATCTGAAGCTGAAACTTTACTGATGAAAGAGAATTCAGCTTTAGTAAGCAAAAAAAAAAAAATAATAATGAAGCCTGCCATTATACAGTATGTTGACCTAGACGAAAAATTTAAATTGAAAAACATTTTGCACTCTAGCTAACCACATGAAATGATCAATGTGATGCTTCCTGGGATCCGTGTGCCTGCTATGGATCAGTTCCCCAAAACCATCAGATGCTGGCAACACAAACACTGCCTTCCAGACCTTTACAGCCCTGCTCTTTCTTTACAGGTTACGGACAGGCACACTCCAACCCCCAAGTATCTCTCTGAAGTGCCCAGACCTGAATCACTGGACACTCAGCATTCCCAGGTCCTGTTCCCAAAGAAACAGTACACCACAGTTTACCAGTTTCACCATAGGTAGAACACAGCTCCATTCAATGAACAGCAATTAGATTTGTTTGTAGAGAAGGCAAGTTTAAGTTTACTTAAAGAACAGAGACTCAAATGATAGCAAGCAGGAATATTGGAAACAATGGGTTATATATCAAATTAAATCAGAACGCATTCTAGAGCCTTCACTCAACTCACAGGACAGTCATCTCATATAGAGAACAAGCTCATCCAAACTTCTTCCAGTGTATTACAGCCAGGCGTGGCTGTGATGTTCTGTTCATGAGGCAAGTCACATTGTCCTCTTGCTTCGTGATCCAGCATTTGTTTCTGTTCCTACAGTTATAGTCCAAAAAAATGCCATTGTCTTTTCCTGCCAACAGGATAACCTCTGCTACTTGTGGCTGTTTAGTCTCCCTTCCCTTCCCCCGTCCCCCCGGAGACTTTGCAATCATTTGATTAGCATTTCTCTTAGACTGTAAATAGGTGTTCCCTGTGAAGTATGCAATATTCACTTTACATATAGACAGATTGATAAACATCTTCTGCCTGAAAGAACCTTGTTTATCTACTTATGTTGACTAGCGCCATCTCACAGACCTTAAAACCACAATTTTCAGTGTGTATGTACATACATAGATATGTACGTACACAAACACATACACACACACACCCCTCTTTACATAATATCCATACATACATTTCACAATGATTATGAGGACCGGTGTAACACAGGCTTTCAGCAGAGAACTTACATGCTTCTTTGGGAGTGGCGGCATTTGACCCCTGAAGGCCTTCTGCAAAGCTCAGTTCCCGGGCCCCTACCTGTGCAGAGGATGCCATTTTGCTGTACAAAATGGCATCTTCTGCACAGCATAACCTCACATACACCATTCGTGTGAGGTCATACTACATGGAGGACACCATTTTGTAGAGCAAAATGACATCCTCACACATGTAGGGTGAGTTCTGAGTCCACTACTGAATCCAAATAATTGAGTCACCATATGAGTGGGTCTCTCACTGCCTCAGGGCCCCCTGCGATTTTATGGGTTGCAAGTGCCTAACCCTGCCACTGCTCTTTGGTGAACTAGTATGTAGATATCAGACCCCAAGGATCCTTGTAACCCTTATGCACCCCTGCACCTCTGCCAGTTGCCACCAAGGTGCCCCTAGGTCACAATCAATAACACATCTTGTTAATTATTTTATTTCCGAATAGTTTCTCAAATAAAACCCTGCAACATGCTGAACATTTGCAAAAAGATTAACAGACTTTTTTCCTCTTGCTAAAAAGTGGAAGCTGTAAATTGCCAAAAAAAACAAAAAAAAAAATCTTTTTGAAATAAGCCCTAAATCACCGGATTATGAAGCAATTGAAATGTTATTATGTAAGCAAAATGGCAGAGGCCACTTTTTTAAGTTGTATAAAAAGCTGGAAAGTAAAGATCTAAGCAAAATTCTTTTGCTGCTTATCTCTTGAGATGGCTAAATACAATGAGGCTTCATCAATGCTGCCATCTACAGAGCACTGCACCATAACAGGACAAATGAAATGGAACAGGATTGAAACTTTATAGTCATTTGTAGCCTGACAAACATACTTGGGAACTGAATGCATGACTCCCCAGTTTCACTTAGCAGCAGTGCCTGTAATTACACACTGTATGGTGTCTTTCCTCTACAATAATAGGAAAAATTCAACTGTGGCATAATAAGTAAAAGTTTCAATGACTTCAATGTTACTGATGTCCACTCATACAATAGACAGAAATTAGCCCCAGTGTATGAATTCCATGAATTGCTGGCCAAATTATAAAAATAACTTCAATTTGTTGAAGCTTTTGAGATCGGTAATATACATTTCCTGATACAGCATTGTCTTTCCACTGAGACATTCCAGTTGCATGTACTCTGATGCTGCTGACATTGATGAACTATTGGGAATAAAAATAAAGGAAGACAGTTTCAGATGAGCTCAACTGAACCAATAAAACCTTGTGCATTCTCAGGGAAATTTTAGCCTTTCCTTCATATTTCTCCATTAAAAAAAAATCATGTCTCAGATAAATACCTTACATCTCACAATAATTTATCTCCTCTAGAGTATGTATATTATATGTTTCTATATCATATTACAACTTTTAAAGAATGATATCAAACAAAATCTACCAAAAAGGAAAATACGTGAAAAGAGTGATCAAAATTAAAATGTATATAGGAATTAAAAGAAAAAGAACAGGAGTTTGAAAATAATAGACAGGCACATTTTACAATAGAGAATAGTGTAAATGATGTATTTAATTTTAAAGAATTTTTGAAATGCATATACTACAAAGTTAGCTTTCTTCCTTTAATACAGATCAACCTCTCCATAGAAGATTTGGTTGCAGTGACAGCTCTGCTTTGTTTTGCACTTCAGGCAGTTCTTATTTAAATACTAGATTTCGCTCAATGAGAACATGTTTTAGCCCAAATAAACCCCATTTAGCATGTTCTCCCCTCAGTGCACAAAAGTAACCCCAATGAGCATTAGTGGAAGAAAGAGGTATATTTGTTCACATAATTTAAATGCTAAATCTCAACAAAACACATGACGATTCAGCTCCACAGATCCTGAATTATTGTGTGCTCTGGTTGAGAGCTCTGGCATTGGGCTAGACTCATACAAGTCTTTTATATACAGGGTAACACAACCAAACCTACAAAGAAAAGTTTTCTTCCAAATATGGGGTTAAGACAACACTGTAAAGTGCAAGCGGCTATTGAAGCTAAACAAAGCTATTACTGCAGCAGTTAGAAGAACAGACATAGGAATAAAAACATTTGTCAATCATTTATATACAGCTTTAATGCCATCATTAGAAGCAGCAAGTACTATGAAATCCCATAATGCTGTCAGCTAAGAGCTCTGTACTGATCTCAACAGCCAGAAGAGCACTGGCAGGAAGCGAGGGTGCTGCAGAAATATGGCAGCCTAGAGCGGTGGCTGGGGCATTCTGCCTGTGGAATTCAGAGGCAGGCACAAGAGTTCTAAGGGTGCTGGAGGCAATTCACTCAGAAGAAGCACTTAACCCCCCCTCTTAAAGGTGTAGTAATCATGCCCCCCCTTGTATCCATGTGCAAGCTAGTGAACAGTTTGCAAGATCCTATGGGGGGGGGGAGAGGGGTTGTCAGGTTTTTTTGCTGAATTCTATGTACCAAATAAGTGCACAGACATTCTTCACCCCGCATTTGCACAGTAACCATTGCTATACTGGCAGTCCTTGATTTTATGATGTTCGACTTACACTGAACGGCACTTATGATGTTTCTGAACTGACATCCTGATTCGACTTGCAACAATTGGTTTTGACTTTATGACGCTTGGTCCCACAATAAAGTGTATTCCGATTCCGAGTTACGACGTTTTGACTTACGATGCAATTTTCAGGAACCAATTGTGTCGTAAGTCCGAGGACTGCCTGTATTTTATAAGTTCCAATGTGTTCAACACAGTTCAGCTGAAGGCAGGATCAAGGATGCCTCAAAAGGACATTTAATCAGATTTAAAGGATTTACAGATGGTTACCATGTAACAGCTTTGCAGATTTCTGCAATATGATCATCTTTCAATAGGGCAGCAAATGTGGATTGAGATCTGGTAGAATGGCTTATGTCCCTAGGAGGGCATCGCACATTAGCAGGTACATAGCAGGAAAGGATGCAGCAAGAAACTCACTTAGAAAGTCTCTGGGTGGACATTGGCATCCCTTTAACTCTGTAATAGACACAAATAGCCTCAGAGGAAACTCAAAACAGTGTGGTACTGTCAAAATAATGTGCTAACATTCTCCTAATATCTAAGGTGGGAAGGGCAGCATCCTCTCTAGTCTGATGAGGTTTAGGGTGGAAAACTGGCTTCTGAATTGCCTGATTGACATGAAAGTCCAAGAGAACTCTGGGTAAAAATGGTGGGTGTAGTCAGAGGAATACCTTAGCTTTGAGGAAGACAGTATAAAGGGGATAGGAGGTAAGTCATAAAAAACCCTAATTCACCAACTCTTCAAGCAGAGGTAATTGCCACTAAAAGGTGGCTTTCATTGAAAGGTTTAAAAGGGTACAGGTAGCTAGAGGCTCAAAGGAAAGTTTCAAGAAAGAATAAGGAACAAAAATTCAAGTTCCAAGTTGGGGTGAATTATCTGAAATTTGGGAAGCAGTTGATTAATCCTTTGATGAATCTGGAAGTTGCAGGGCGAGCAAATACTGAGAATTCTTTCACAGGGGAATGAAACCCTGTAATAGCCATTAGGTGAACTTTCATGGGGCTCAAAGAGACACCTCATTGCTTCAGCATGAAAATATATTGTAGAACCTCAAAGATAGGGGACAGTAAGTGCACCCGTGCTAAAATCTCTTCTATTTCTGAAGGTACGTTTTCCTGATGCATTCCTTTCTACTGTGCAACAGGACTTGTAGAACCTCTCTGGAACAGGAGAATTCTAACCCCAAGAGCCAACCAAGTAACAAGACCTGACCCAGAGTGCACATGTAGGGATGACAAATGTTCCCCAAATCCTGAGTGAGAAGCCTAGGGAATCAGTGGGAGATTAATGGCTGTCTGGCTGGAGAGGTGAAGTAAATAAGGAAACCACATTTGTGTCTGTTAATGTTTAGAACCCTGAGGATTAGTGGCATTGGAGGGAAGGCATACAGGAGACTTCTCAAACAAGATAGAAGAAAGACATCTCTTAGGGAATGGCAACCGAGATATCCCCATGAGCAGAATTTTGCACATTTCTGGTAGTGGTAACAAGGACTATGTTCAGAAAACTCCAGGTAAGAAATATCTGCCTGAGTATGGATCTGCTGAGTTCCCACTCATGATCTTGAGTGAAATGTCTGCTGGGGTTGATAACTATAGTGTTTTGGAGGCGGGGCAAATAAACTGTTATGATAAGGATTCAGTGGGTTATGCACCAATTCCATAAACTGATTGCTTCTGAACAGAGGGAAGGGGATCTCACTGCCCCTTGTCAATTTATGTAGGACATAGTGGCCCTGTTGCCTGTCGTTATGCAGATGGATTGACCTTCTAGCATGGGGATGAAGTGGTGGCAAGCATACTTCATGGCCCTGGGTTCCAGAATGTTGATTGGCAGGGCAGAATATCTGCCCTGGATATTGTGGTACTACAGATGAGCTCATCATCCCAGGGGGATGCACAAAACTATTGTGACAAACATCTTGTCTGGATTCTTTCACCAGTTGAAGAAGACTAGCCCATGGGTGGGAATAGAGAGTCATTTGTTTAGACTGTCTCTATTGGAGGTATAAACTGTCCTGAGCCATGCTTGGAAGAATCATAGGTGTAAGTGGCTGTCTAACATGACGAAGGGACATGCTGCCATGTGTCTGAGTTGCTGCAGGCACAATCTGCCAGCGCCCTGTGTGGACTCAATTGGACTCATGATTAAGTGTGTCAGAGTGAGAAGTTTGTCCTCTGGTAGATAAGCTCTGGATATCATGGCATAGAGTTTACAAGGGCCAGTCTCAATCTGCTGTAGAGATAAATGGGAGGACTTTGAGGTGTTGAACTGAAGGCCAAGCATGGAGAACAGAGACATACCCTTCTTTACCATTGTTTGAACCTTTTAGAAACCAGTTGTCAATAGAAGGGAAGATTATTACTCCCCATTGGTGAAGCTGTGAAGCAATTACTGCCATGACTTTTATAAACACTCTGAGCAGTAGAGAATCCAGATGGGAGAACTCAATGATAGTTGTCCTCACCTACCACAGAGTGTAGGAATCTCTTGTGAGAGGGATGTATCATGACATGAAGATACACATCTTGAAGGTGGAGTGTCGCAAATAATTTCACAGATCCAGGAATTGAATAATAGCTTAGTGCAGTGGTTCTCAACCTATTTACCATTGTGGGCCACATATGCAGCTCTCTGTGTGTTATATGGACTGCACACACACACAAACACACACACTATATCTATATCTATATATACACACACACACACACACACACACACACACACACACACACACTACCTGTATGGCCCTGAGAATGTCACATGGGCCACAGCTGTGTTCTGATTGGGCCACAAGTGGCCTATGGGCCGCAGATTGAGAACCACTGACTTAGTGTTACCCTCTTGAATTTCTGTATCTTGACAAAGGTATTCAGTATCCTGAGAGCTAGAATCAGCTTCCACCATCCCCATCCCCTGTCCCCAGACTTGGAGTAAAATCTGCTTCCTCTGTACTGAGTGGGAACTGGTTCCATGGCTACTACATGGGATAGGGAGAGAATTTCTTGTCTCAGGAGAGGCTGATCCCTGAAGAGAGATGGGGAAGGAGGGTGGGAGGGAGGCAAGGAGTAACCCAACATTAACACCTCCAAGAACCATATGTTGGTGGTAAACTGCTCTCATGAGATGCAGAAATGGTGGGAGGATGGAGGAGGCGGGGTGGTATAGCAACAGATCTGGCTCTTGAGGGTGTTTGTGGCGCTTGTCCGAGGCATTGAAATGAATATTTTGTAGATAATAGCTGCTGCATCCACTTTCTATTCTGCATTCCGGGTTTCTTTATTGGTAGCTCCAGCACCCAATGGTAGGTGGGAAACCGGGCTGGGTAAGATCCCTGAACTGCCTCAGACTGAATAAATCACCTCTTATTTGCAGGTGTATATATGCACAGACAATAAAGGGTCAGCCTACAGTCCTTTGGCGAATGCATGGAGTCATCACTGAATTCATTGAATAATGTAAGATCATCAAAGGGAAGGTCCTATATGGTGTTCTGAACTTCATGAAGAATCCTTAGGACTGCAACCATAAAGTTCAAAGCATGACTACAGCTGTGGAGACAGAGAAAGCTGCTGTGTCAGTGGCAGAAAGAAGCTTGCAAAATTGTCCTTGCAAGAAGCTGTCCTTTTGCAATGAGGCCACAAAAATTGTTCTCTCTGCTCTTGTGGGAGGTGTTCAATAAAGGAATTACACATTGAATAGTTAGTGTGGTTATATTTTGTCAGAATCACCTGGTAATTATCATTTCTGAATTGCAGGGTGGCCGACGAGTAATTTTTGCCTCCAAAAAGATCTAAGCTCTTCTGGCCTTTATAGTGTGGGATAGCCTTGGAATGAGGTTGCCTGCTGCATTCGTTTACTTCATCCACAACTAGGAAGTTAAATTCTGAACTCCTACCTGGAACAGTGTACTTTTTGTCTGCCCTCTTAGATTTGTGGAGGTAGTTGCAGAGGTCTGCCAAATGGTCTTTGCAGCATCTACTAACCCTTTGTTTACAGAAAGGGCTACCTGTGCTGAAGATGATGTGTGAAAGCTGTCCAGCAACTTGCACTGAGTCTCTTGAACTTCCCCTAATGGGATTTGAAGAGTGTCTACC
Source organism: Trachemys scripta elegans (assembly GCF_013100865.1). NCBI lineage: Eukaryota > Metazoa > Chordata > Testudines > Emydidae > Trachemys > Trachemys scripta. The sequence goes on along the minus strand of NC_048307.1, from coordinate 23,883,845 downwards.
ACTCTTTTAATCAAATCCACATTGTTTAAAGTAATCTACTACAGATGGAAATCAGCAAATTACGAGTTTTCAAATGAAATCTTACAGGCATACTTTGTACAAAGATTATTACAATAGTGTGTAAGATGTGAATATAGGGGTGTATTCCGTTACAGAGGTGTCATAACATATCCCCTGGGCATGATGATAAATATTCATCTGTGGGTAGCCTTTTCATCAGCTCTCCTTACTTCCTCCTCAAATGTCTCTTCCTGGAGGTGGAGATTGTTGTGGGAGAACATAGGGAATTGGAGAGTGCTGATCCTGGTGTTCCCTGCAAGTGTTGGGTATCTTGGAGAATTGATGATGGTAAACAGCCCAAGGGTCCCATTACGAGGGGATCAGAAGGGAATGGGGGAGGCATTCAGAACTGATTATACCAAAAAGTGCTGCACAGGTCATGGTCACCCAAGCCTTGGAATATCCCCTGATGGAGCAGGTTCAGGAGAGGGTGATCTAGGTATATAATTGTAAGAGCCCTGGACAGCCCTGGATTCTGAAAAGCCGTCATCTGCTTTGTCTAATGGTGGAACAAACAAAGAAGGAATGATGGATTGTGTCTCCATATGCATTGGTACCAGGGAATCAGGTGGTATCAGCGATGGATGAGGTGCCAGAGATAACAGAGATTGCAGTATCAGGAACTCACAGGAGAATCAGGTTAATTGGAGACCACCAAATTGCTGGAAAACATGAACTCCTGTGGTACTGGGTGTAATTGTACAGGAATCCGGGGGGCTGCAGACATGGAGGCCTGCGGTACTGAGGAAGATGTGGGAGGTGCAGACATCTACTGCACTGCTGGTCGAGATATGCAGTTGATGTTGCAGGAGGTACTGACTGCTTTAGACTCCTTGGAGACTCTGCCAGCTCGGTCATGTTATAATGGGACCTATCGGTGGGTACTGCATTATTAAGATGAGCTTGAAGATTTTGATTTAGAACTCTTAGTACCAAGACCGTTTGAAGTCTCCACAAAAACCTTTGAGGTGCACGGGGTCTCCAGCAGATTTCTTAGAGGTATCCTCTTTCTGAGAATATGTATTATTCTTCTTGGTGAAAGTCTTTTCTGCATCATTTGTGATTCTCCCGGAGGCTGATTGCTTGGGGGCCACTTCAATGCAGGATGTCTCTGTGCCTGAACGTCAGAGAGCCACAGCAGGGCCTGGGCCAGCCCCCCATGGGGGACAGGGAGGGAGTACCACCCACCACACTCTGCCCCCAGCTCCACTCCAGTCCTGCTCCCAGCCCCAGCCGCCTCCACTCCCAGCCAAGGGTGGGGTGCAGACCCATTCAATTACAGGTGCGGAGGGTGGGCACAAGAGGAAAAGTTTGGGCACCCCTGACCAAGAGGGACACTACTCTAAGAAGAACATCTGCTCATTTCAACTGGAGCTCTTCCAAGATTTATTAGATTCTACTCCCACTTGGCCAGTCCTTTTCACATTTTGCTGGTCAGGGATGTAGCATAATAAAAATAAAAACTGTGCTGTCTCTGCAATCAGTGAAAAGAGTATCTAGGTACTTTATTCATAACACAAATTACTGCAGTATCTAGGCACAACAGATATTGTGAAATTTAATTAAAATGAACTTAGCATTTAATTGCTACAGAATCTGTTTCAACTACAATGGTAATTACATCATTAAGTGATCTGCTACATCGCAGTCCATTGGTCAATATATGGATTCAGCTCTAGAAAATAATATTTAAATGCTCATTTTTATAGGAAACTAAGTACCAACAAGTAACACGTGAATTCTATGACACTGCTGGCTTCCCATCTGCCTAGGGAGATGAAGTCTACATACAAATGGCTAATAAAGCATCAGTGCATAATGAGGTGAGCATCAGGAATTGTGATGTGTTCTATTCCCTCAATATATATAAGATGCCAGGTGCAGAAGAACTATTGTAGTTCCCTGGATAGTACTATGGCTATTTCATTTAGCAAGGTATTTGAATGCAGATGGAAGCAGACTGCTGGTTTCAATATGGCATCCACTGTAAGTCTTCCATTAATGCTTAGTCATGAACAAACAAATGCCCTAATGACCTCAGTTTATTCAGTGATTTATTCATAGGCAGCTTTTTCTTTATATGCACAAAAATACTGCACAATTTGTTCACATGCATAGGCAGAGCAAAGAGTGAAGGCTTGAGCCCAACAACTGCCTCAGCATGAACAAAAAAATAGCTACAACAGCCACAACATTCCAGCTTAGGCACCAGAACACCAACTCTGCTGACTTGGGAACTTATTTCCACATTTAGGCGTCTACGAGTTGCGGGTGTTCAGTACCTGTGACAATGAGGCCACTTATTTAGGTTCACTAAACATGGACTTAGGTCTCTGACACTGAACACCCAAGTTTGGGCATTCTGGCCAAGCCCTTCACAGTGATGACCTTAATTTGAGAGCTGATTTGTACATTATTCGTGTAACTATCATTTACCGTACCAAGTTTAAAAGGACAAACTGTCAGATAACTACTGCCCTCCAAATAGAAAAACTTATTTTTATTCATAACCATGTTGATTTGTAATCATTAGGGTTACTAGTTACTGGATTTTAACTTCTTTGAAAAAGCAAACAGCTAATACTATTTCTATTTAGAGCACTAAGTATAACCTTCAATTACTTACAGGCTTTTCAGTGAGTTAGTGTAGCTGATACACTCAACAGTAGCTTCTTCTGCCGAGTGTTCAAAGATCTCACACCCTTTGTATCTTGTATATATAAAAAATGAATAATCTTGTACCATGAATAAACTAAATAATGCAGAGTTCAACACTGCAGTAAGTGACCCCATTAATTTGAAGATTTCTTTTCCCTCATACAAACATATCTAACAGAGATTTGTTGGCAAATAAGAGGAAGCTAGGCATTCTGTCAGGAGAAAGGAGAGACAAACACGACTGCTGAATGTGAAAATGAAGTGACAAATAAGTGTGCAAAGTGTCATCATGATGAAGTGAAGAGGCTAACTACCAAACAGGTCACAAATTCAACACTGAAGGAAAAAGAACTCAAAAAGAATTGTAGAGTGTAGGGTGCTGCTTTGTTCATTGGGTTTGCATGTGTACAATGCAGACATGAGTATGAACTGCAAACATTTAGAAGCAACTACCTGAGCAGAAGCAATAGATTAAAAATTGGATTCTAAAACATTACAATAATGGGAGAATTACTAAGCTGAGGTATCTGTACTAATATTTGTTTGTAAGAGTCACTTGCTACAAGCATGAAGTGGTAAGGAAGCTCAGTATACTACACCTCACCTCCTCTTACACATACACATTTTGCTTGTGGAAATTTACACAAATTGCAGTTTCATCAAGGTGTCAGATGAGACATTATGCCTACACACCAGATGCTCCATTTAAAGAGCAGCCTTTTCTGATTCTTCCCCCTCTTCCAGTATCCACTGAAGCTTCTTTTTGTAGTGAGCAGCATCTTTGTTTCCTATCTGACTGATAGAGAGGAGTGAATAAATGGATTACAAAATCCTGTAGTTGATAAAGTTTTACTCAGGAATGTCTGAAATCAGTTTGATCAGATTTATACTTGATGACATTTTTGTTTGCTGTCCAGCTTTGTTTGAAATTTGAACTGAGCTGCTTAGTTGCTACTGATCACAAATCATATGGTATCCTTTTGGTCCTTTGAGTGAATGAGCACAGACATTTCATCAAGTGAGTGGTGCGAATGCTCATCAAAAACAAGCGGCAAAAAATAGCTTTTGGTGAGAATTAGAATATGCAAACAAATAATTTGCTTTCCATGAGCATTTGTGCTAGTAAAAAGTGATTGCCCAAACCGTGTCTATTAAACATGGCACAAAGAACATTAAAAAATTGAATTCAATCACTTCAGTTTGCTTTCCATATGCACCCAGCCCTACTTACTAGCTGTATCTGCTGAACTTCTTGACTGGTAAGTGCTTTTGAGCAGCATTTGTTGTGTATGCATACAATGCTTAACAAACCAGGCCGCCAGTCATGATTGTGATCTCTAGGAACTATCAGAATAGCTACAATTTAAAACCTTGTATATTGTCCTTGGTCTTTTGCATATACTTTTACTTAGTTGAGTTTCTCATTTTTTTCTATTTTCTTTACATTCTCCACATTGTAACTAGATTCCAATGTCTTCTACTCTACAAAGCTTCTACTGTTCCAGTACCAGTGACTATCTACCTTCCAACATCCCACCTGTGAAGAAGAAACCAGGCGTGAACTCTTGCTTATTAACTTGTAAGAATGTTCAGTAATTGATCCACATGCTTATGGCTTCATTATCTATTCCATCGTAAGTCACCAGTTTTCATCTGACTTCCATATACTGGACTTCATGACCTGAACAAATAAAGTTTTGCTTTGTCTTCTCATCTTTTTCAAGTGGTAAGCCACTATAGCGACAGTCCTTGTAAGAATTGAAACTAATGATGCCAGTAGAGATCTCAACTAGAATCTTAGAAATGTAGGATCTTATCAGTGCTGACCAGCTATACAGTAGTAGCACACTGCAGTAGTGCCTACTTTGAGAGGGTTGTTCTCCTATGAACATGCAATCAATACAATTTAGTCCCCTGGTGAACCTTGTCAGGGCAGGTAGCATGGTCTCAGGGTACATCTACACTACAGGGGGGAGTCGATTTAAGATACGCAAATTCAGCTACGCGAATAGCATAGCTGATTCGACGTATCGCAGCCGACTTACCCCGCTGTGAGGACGGCGGCAAAATCGACTTCTGCGGCTTCCTGTCGACGGCGCTTACTCCCACCTCTGCTGGTGGAGTAAGAGCGCCGATTCGGGGATCGATTGTCGATTCCGACGGGACACGATAAATCGATCCCCGAGGGGTTGATTTCTACCCGTCGATTCAGGCGGGTAGTGTAGACCTAGCCTAAGACTTAGAGTAGGAGAGTGCATCTGAATTTGTTTCTGTTTCTGTCTCTACCACTTACTTGCTGTGAGACTGCGGCAAGCCAATGAACCTCTTTCCTGCCGTGGAGGTAATACCTAATCACCTTTGTAAAGCACTCTAACAGCGCCACATGAAAGGTACTTTACATGCCAACTACTGTTATAATCATTGCCCACTAGGAATTTAGCAAACCTACTTATTTTATAGAAGCTAATAAACAGCCATCCCATTCTAATGACTTTTGTTAAAATAAACCTGTACTAGACCTACTGTAGAAGTGAAAGACTCCACCTGCAGTCATTGGTTGCATCCAGCCATTCAGTGACTGTCACATTCATTTCCTCTGAAGATTAAAACACATCTTTACCAGTGGCAGGTCATGCATATATCTATATTTCAACAAACCTTTTGCTCTAGGTTAGTTATGAATGGGTTTTTCCCAACTGAAAAGCTGAGAAGTTACCTTTGTGATACTGACAGATTTCTCTCATCAGGAAAGCACCTTTTTGGGGGGAGTGGAGGGGAGGAAAGTGATGCTTTTAAGGTAATACAAATTTTGGGTCACTCAGCCTTGATATAATTTTCTTTAATGTCAGCAAGAATTCCATATAGTGCTGCATTAAATGGCCACATCACCTCATGTAGGATTTACTGCAGGGAAGTGACCTTTACAGCTTTTTCATTCTTTTGCCTTATAAAAATGATCCATGTGTCTGTAAGGATTTATGTAAGCTCAAACTGTCAAACCGATAACTGGCCCTTGCGTGCTTTCATAACCTGGACTTTTCCAATTCCATTATATCGCAGTACAGTATTTATCAGGCTTTGGTGTGTTTAGAAATAATTGTACATCTCATCTCCTGTAATATTTAATTCTTTTAGTGTGAAACTGCACCTACAGAAAAAACTTGAGACTGAAGTTTGGAATGCTTCTTTCCTTTGCCTCTCGGGTGTCTTTATTTCCGCAAGGTTGCACTTCATCACAGGGTTGACTGAGCAAAGGCTTGTGAAGTTGTCCCTTGGGTGCTTCCTCATCTCTGATCATGCCTGTCTAATCATTTATTTTTTCTGAGAGATAACTATATTCTCTATCTTTCTGTCATAAGGAAAAAAAACTTTCAAGGTTATTAGGTGCATTTTTCACTAAAATCCATGCTTTTTTCCCCCCTTTGCTTGCTTAATAAAAATTCACCTCCAATTTTTTATTTGATTTTTTAAGAGACCTCTGACGTTCTACCCTCACATGAATTTGTTGAGAATCAAAAACTTTACAGCATCTTTCTTTACATAAGTAAAGATTTAAACGGTCACAGCATGTTCCTCTTCTCCAGCAACTCTGCTGCATTTTTGTCTGCACAGCTTTTCAGTTAGTCACAACTGACTATATTTCAGCAAATGCAATCCTTGATTGGGAATACGCTACAAGTCCTCCTCCACACCGTTTATCCAGACAGGTGTAAGTATTTGTCCAATATTTATGCATCTCTTTAAGGGTCCCTGTTAAAGCCCAGATTTTTCTTACTCTGAACACTGGAGCTGTTTCTATCACTAGGTATACATAGTAAAAAACAAACAAACATGCCTTTGATTTCTTTTAGAAGCTCTCTTTAAAATTTCTTACTACTTTAAAATTTCTTAATACCTAGAAAAATTATACTGGAGCATTAAAATTTTTGGCCAAGTTCTTGACATGAGAATTGCATTTCTGATTTCAAATTCTCTTGAGTGAATTCTGAAAGGGCACTCAACCTTAGCAAAGTTGGCAAGTCAGCAAAGCATGATTAATTCACAAACCTAAGTTTAGAATTTGGCACTTTTTAAGCAACGATGACCAATAGGGAGGGCATTTCTTGGCAATTAATGAGAAGCTGGAGGTGCTGAGAATGCCTTGGGCTCTTAACCTCAGTAATGACCAACTGGGTAACTGTTGTGGCTTTTTTCCCCATAATTATAGATCAGACACTTTCAATCAGAATAGTTTTGATCTTAGATTCAAATACCACCACAACAAAAAATGAAAAAAAAAATGTACAGCTCAGTGAGGAAGCCCCCATGCCTTTCCTCTGTCATGTTGCCCAGAACTGAATACCAAATGGCTCCCTGTCTTTGCAGACAGCAGAGTCCAAAGGATTTCAGAGTGCAGGACAGAAAACAAAGCCACAATTATACATCTTAATGAAGCACAACACATGTTGTGAAATTAAGAAAGTATACAATAATTGCTGTTTCATAGTGTGTCAACTTGCATATGGTGCATTTTGACAGCACTGACTTCTAACAAAGATCAGGACAGTAAATAATGGGAAAGCAGAATTTTAATCTCAGTTATATTGACAATATAGAATATCAGCACCATCAAAATGAAAAAATGTTATTGCAGTAGGTGCCAGGCAACCTGCATTTCATTACAGTAAACTTACCAGAATAGGGAAGCCTCTGTTTTAAGTGATGAGCTACTTAAAGAATCCCCAGCTTTTGAATATTACTTTGTGCAAGCTTAAATTATTCCGCTACAAATAGGTCTTGACATAACCAGAAGTGGCAGTGGGTGTGGGACAAAAACCGAAGTAAAAAAAGCTACCTGTTTTGTAATAGCTGCTGTGTAACCAAGCCATAAGGCACTGGATTGTGACATTTAATATCCTTAAGACACCTACTCCGTGTTGTGAATAAAAACCCTGATTTCCCATTAGTTTCTGGTGTGTAACTGCTAGGATAAGAAGATTGATAGTACTGTAAACACTTAATACATACAAACTAACTTTTTACATTAAAGCTTACGATGGCAAAGACGATTTCTGGACCGTGCCCCTCTTGTCAATTACACTTTCTCTGGATTCTAAATGTTAGACTTGCAGCAGGTTAACAATTATCTAGAGAGGTGCCCAACAGCTTTGTCCCAGAGTAGATTATGTAGATGGCATCTCTGATGGGCGCTGCATTCTGATGTCATTCCCAATGGTATTCACCACTCCATCCCAAAAGTCAAGCTCCTGGGCATGGATATCAGCATTTAACAAAGCTAATTGCCAATCATTGTGTAATTAGTCTTTAAACAGAAAGTGCTGTGCTGCTTTCAGAAAGGCATCTGTGTGATGAAAAAAAGCCTAAGCTATACCCTGTAGTATTTTATTCTTTCCTTAATATTTGGGTTTTACTTAGAGTTTGTACTGCCTATCTGGTCACCACCTCCAGTGGAATAAACTGCAAAATCATGAAATAATGCCAATCATTCTGCACCTGATCTGCACTCTGAAAACTAACTCCTCTCCAGTAGGACCAATTAAGATTCATTTTCCAGACAATGAATAGGCCCGACTTCCAACCAACTTTGGGTCCAGGTAGAAGTTTGGAGATTCAGGCCATCTTTCAAATAGTCGGGATATATTTTAGAAAAGCATGAACTCCGTACCATAATAAGCTCTTTATTATCATAGACAACATCTTCCCAGGGTGTTCAAAATCTCATTTGCATTCTTTTCTGAAGTCTATATAAGAACCAATTAGAGCAAATATTGGAATAATTTACTGAATTTCTCCACTGCATTCAGAAGATTTACAAGTGCTTAGGGCTAGTCCTGCTGGAATGTACAAAACTACCATAACTCCTTGAATTCCTCACACAAGACTACTTAGTTTAATGGCTTTTTGTTTGTTTATAGGATTTCTATATATTAGTCTTCACATTCTATTTATGCTTACTGTCTTCCCTCCTCCTCCCTTCCTCCATCCCTTATTTCCTTCTGTAATGAGGAGGGACAGAGATGGCTACAGAGATTTCTTCTTGACAGTGACAATGCTAAAAAGGTTCCTCATGGACATTCCAAAGTAAAATCTGCTTCTCATACTATGCCCATTCATTGATTTCTATCTGGAAATATCTTACAAGCAGAGACTCCTGGGCAAATCCTTCTTCTTGGGGAGTCCCTTGTGCTACTCAAGAGGAGAGTTATTTTTCAACTGTTCTTTTCACTAAAACCTGATAAGTATTGGGATCAAACTGCATAGGTTACATTTGATTTACAGCAAGTATATAATATCAGATAGGCTTCACAGAGTCCTCCTGTTTCCTCTGCATTTAAGCTGGGGAAGAAAACATTACACACCACCTCTATCCTTAATTGGTGTATAATGCTATTTGATTACAGGAAGCTCTTCACAGACATTGTTTAATTTGCACCTACTGTTATTTTGATACAACTAGTGTTACTGTAAAACAAACTAAAAACTACCCCGAATAGATTGCAAAAAGAGCAGAGACCTGGTGAGGTCAAGACTGTTTGCACTGAAGAAACATCTGCCTGTGGTCAAATCCCCTGATGAAAAGGTTGTGTGCACCTCCGCAAAGCTATTCATAATGACAGCAGAACCACAGTTCTCATTCAAGCTCAAGAAACACACAAAAACACCACTTCTGAAGGAGGTTGCAACAAACATGTGGGGCAGATACCTAGGAGTAATGAAACAAACAAGCCATTTCTCAATAGAAGAGTCAGAAACATATTAGCCACTTGGTTCAATGAAAACTGTACAGTGCTGACCTGAATTCTGCACTGACTTGCATAGGGCATTCATTTGGGTCTGTGTGCTGATCACCAACAAAGCAGCAACTGGAAAGCTAATTCCTGGACTTTTATGTTTGTGCCATTTGTTGCTTTATATTGGCATATGCGAACCATTCTTACATTTCAAAAAAGGAAAGCATGCTATGACTCAATGAGCATCTCACCAAGACTCACTCTCCCCATCCCCACTAGGAACATCAAATCATTTCCCAAAAGCTACCAAACAAAAAATCATCACAGTTTGGATCAGGATTGCTCTGGTCAGCACGACCCAGAAGTCAACAGCTCCACAAATCCCAAGTGGTTGAATCCTTTAATGGAAAAAAACCCCCACATATGTCAAAGACAAGTATTGTTTGCAATTGATAATCATCTGCCTGTGGTTAAATATACTGACAAATTAGTTTCATGGAGCTCCTCTATCATTCATTACTAGGGCCCTAGCAAATGCACAGTCCATTTTGGTCAATTTCACTGTCAAGATTTTAAAAATTGTAAATTTTATGATGTCAGATATTTAAATCCGAAATTTCACGGTGCTGTAATCTTAGGGGTCCTGACCCAAAAAGGAGTTGTGGGGGGTGGCAAGGTTATTGTGGGAGGTGGGGAGTTGCGGTACTGCTACCCTTACTTTCTCCGCTGCTGCTGGCAACGGCTCTGTCTTCATTGCTGGGCAGCCAGAAAGTAAGGATGGCATAGTATGTATTGCCACCCTTAATTCTATGCTGCTGACTGCAGAGCTGGGCCCTCAGTCAGCAACGACCACTCTCCGGCTGCCCAGTTCTGAAGGCAGTGCAGAAGTAAGGGTGGCAATACCGCGATCCCCACTAAAATATAACCTTGTCACTCCCCTGCAATTCCCTTTTGGGTCAGGTCCCCCAGTTTGAGAAAAGCTGGTCTCCCCCATGAAATCTGTATAGTATAGGGTAAAAGCACACAAAAGACCAGATTTCATGTGAGGAGATCAGATTTCACAGTCCATGGCGCATTTCTCATGGCTGTGAATTTGGTAGGGCCCTATTCATGACAACAGACTCAGTTAATATTTTGCAGGAAGATGAAGCGGATCAGGCTGATTGGGAAGATTTTTTTCCTGAGTACAGTTCTATAGTTAGAATTTTCAAAAGCACCTAATTCATTTAGAAACCTAAGTCCCCCTGACAGACAATGAGACAGGTGTTTCTGAAAATTTTACCATATATGCCTCACATCTGTAATGCACTATCCCCTGCACATAGAAATGTCTTCAGTTTCACATGCTTGAGGAAATGGCAGAAGCTGTCCATAGAAACACTGTAAACAAATGAGCTTTAATGTTAGTACTCCCAATTCCGGTAGGGCTGTGAATAAGAGCCAGAAGGGTGCAGCCTTGAAATCCCCACACATTGTAGATTAAGAAAATGTAGACTAGTCTCAGGTTACTCCTTTGTTCAGCTTCTGCTTTGGCCTGCCAAAGCAGACGTGAGTTTTGTACAGCATGAGTCACAATATTTCATTGGATTCAATTTTATCATGGTTGTTCACCTGCATGGTTTGTGGGGAACTGGTATTACAAATGAGCGAGGTTTACTGCATGCCTGGGGGAACCATTCCTAATCTACGAAGAACTGAAAATTACAATGGCCAAAAAATTATTAAAACTGAAGGAATACCATTAGTTTATTTCTGTTCTTCTTTATCATCTGAGAGTTGGGGAGGAGAACATTTGAGGGGGAAGTCGAACTGCCTGGTACTGAAATCCACATTATTTGGAATTTTAGACACAGCAAAGTCCATTAAAGGTATTTCATTTGTCCTCTGCTAACATTCATTCATGGGAAAGTGTTAGTCCCTGCTATACTACCGCTCAAATGTGCTCTTGGTATTTGAGCAAAGTTTTATACATGGCGCAGAGATTTTTTTTTTTACAGCATGATATAATTTCAGCATTATTTGAACTTGTGTGCTACTTGGATACCTTAGTGATAAGCACTATAGAAAAATCTGCTCAGGCAATCAAACAGCATAATCCCATGGTGCCACTGATAACTACATGAAGTGCCAACGCAGGCAGTATAGCAGCAGCATTTGACATATAGTACTTCACAAGGGATGTTAGAAGTTCTGACAGATGTTGCAATTTCCTGAACACATTTTTGAATTAAGTTTAAGTTTCTTAGGAATTCATTGTATTAAAATGCAAAGATTTACATATTATTGCAGGACTGTCTATAACGCCTCTGGGGAGGAGACCATACTAATGTAAGCCTGGGAATTGTTCTCCAAACAACTTTGTGAAACGATGTGAACTTTTAAAGTTAAGAGGGTTTCCCAGAAAATCTTTAGGGGGAGATGTATACAAATGTAACTCCTCCAGTTATGCAAAAACCCAGCCTTTTAAAACTATGCCCTGAGGAGAAACCCATTGTCTATGAGTTACCTATTCCGAGAGCAAAGACCCAGATTGTGTAAAGGAATGACTCTCAGATTCACGAGCGTGTTTGTTCTGAGCCAAGGCAGTTCTGAACTTGTAACCACAGAAAAACTTCTGGATGGGGTTTGAAGGACTGCTCACCTACCTGGGGTCTTTTTGGAGTTAGAGTGAATGCTGGTAAGCTTATTAGCATATGTGTAAATCCTTTTATTGTTTTTAATATGTTTTCTCTAATGCTTTTATCTTAAGAATAAATATGCTTGCTTGGATATAGCTTTGCGGTAACTTAACTGTGGGTAATTACACTGTTTATAGTCTCTGAGGAAGGAAGACAAAGCAGGCCTGCTGGGACAGTCTGACTTGGTGGGGAATTCACAGAGTAGGCAGACAATGATGCAACCTGGAAATACCCCAGTCAGGAGGAAAAGAGATATGGGTCTCTGCCCAATAGAGGTGACAGCTGGGGAGCCAGAACCCTAAAAGTGGGTGCCCCTGATGGACCAGAGGGAAAATACAGGTGCAGCTGCCCTGAATTGACAGAAGTATCCTTTACATTACGGAGGTTAAGTAGAACACTCGTTTTGTTTATTCATTTATTGATTTGATTAATGTCAGATCATTTGTATATCAGTCCACCCTTCCTCTCTCCTCCATTAGTTTAAGATAAGAACATCTGCCAGCCTTGTCCTTTCTAGGGTTCATTAATATCCTAAAACCAGGACATGTCAGGAATTAAGAATATTTATAATTTTATTACTATGGCCCTGTCCATCCATGCCATCCCACTTGCTACCCTCAACAAGGCCTGCCGCATGCAACAGAAACAGTTGAAAGAACCATAGCACTGACTAATTTTAATTACAACAGAACAATGAACTAGTCAATTTAAAAGCTATTAATAGGTATTTTTTTAAAGTGGGGAATGATTGTGGGGAATAATCATCTAGGTTAATTTAGTTGGACTTTTAGCTGAGCTTTAATAACAGTACAAATAATTGATGTTTGGGTAATTCAAATGTTATTTAAATTAAGGCCTAGCTTTTATTAAATAGGTTAATTATTCATTCATTATTATTATTTTGTTCTTACGTGTTCTGGGACTAAAATCCCAAAATAGCACATGGGGAGCCGCACCTAGTATTTCTGGCCAATTATACACACAAGTAAACATATTAAATCACCTTTAGCACATAGGTGCATTAATCAGTGCATAGACCTTCTATAAAACTATCCTGAGATTTGGTTGGGTAAGCATACCAAAATACGGAGCATCTGAGAAGTTGAGCTGAAAGGTCATACAAAAACAAACTCACGAAATTCACGACTTCCTGCTGTTGTTTGGTTGGAGCCAATATGAGGGGCCAAAAACAGCCTTGAGTTGTATAAAATTTCACTTCCAGTCCCATTCAGAAGCAGGAATGGAACAAGAATATGTTAATTTAAGCTATTAATATTTATTTTTCTCCCCCCCAGAAAATTTAAACAGTTGGTTTAGATCCGGTTTGTGTTTTATTCTTTTTCTATTGCTCTTAAGTATCTCTATGATGTGTCTGTGGACAATCTCCCACCACAGGTCAAGATGCACTCACTTAAACCAATTTTTAAAAGGCAAGAGAGCAATTTATTATTTCTCATATTAGATAAACATTTTGGGGTAGTGACGATGTCTGTGCGTGTGTTTATACAGTACCTCACCTATGAAGACCCGGATCCTGGGCAAACACTGGAAATATTATTGAGAATATACAAGTGTATATTTTTGCAATGGCATTGCACAATTTTTCACTCATTCATTGTTGAGCAGCAGAGGTGTGTCAGTGTATGGTTTAGCTACAGAGGCCAACCTCACATCCTGATGTCTCATCCAGATTTCTCTGGATCTCAGCAGCACAGTAACTCTTCAACACCACATTCTACAAGCCACTATCCTCCGATCCCACTGAGGAGTACCAAAAGAAACTACACCATCTGCTCAAGAAACTCCCTGCTATAGCACAGGAATAAATCTACACAGACACACCCCTAGAGCCCGGACCAGGGGTATTCTATCTGCTACCCAAGATCCATAAACCTGGACACCACATCATCTCAGGCATTGGCATTCTTACAGCAGGATTACCTGGCTATTTGGACTCTCTCCTCAGACCCTACACTACCAGGACTCCTAGCTATCTTCAAGACACCACCGACTTCCTGACGAAACTACAATGCATTGGTGATCTTCCTGAAAACACCATCCTGGCCACCATGGATGTAGAAGCTCTTTACACCAATATTCCACATGAGGATGGACTATAAGCTGTCAGGAACAGTATCTCTGATGAGGCCATGGCACACCTGGTGGCTGAACTTTGTGACTTTGTCCTCACCCACAACCATTTCAGATTTGGGGACAACCTATACCTTCAAGTCAGCAGCACTGCTATGGGTACCCGCATGGCCCCACAGTATGCCAACATTTTTATGGCTGACTTAGAACAACGTTTCCTCAGCTCTCACCCCCTAGTGCCCCTCCTCTACTTGCGCTACATTGATGACATCTTCATCATATCGACCCACGGGAAGGAGGCCCTTGAAGAATTCGACCTGGATTTCAACAGTTTCCATTCCACCATCAAGCTCAGCCTGGACCAGTCCACACAAGAGATCCACTTCCTGGACACTACAGTGCAAATAAGTGATGGTCACATAAACACCTCCCTATACCAGAAACCTACAGACCGCTATACTTACCTACATGCCTCCAGCTTCCATCCAGGACACATCACACAATCCATTGTTTACAGCCAAGCCCTAAGATACAACCGAATTTGCTCCAATCCCTCGGACAAAGACAAACATCTACAAGATCTTTATCAAGCATTCTTAAAACTACAATACCCACCTGGGGAAGTGAGGAAAAAGATTGACAGAGCGAGATGGGTACCCAGAAGTCGCCAACTACAGGACCAGCCCAACAAGGAAAATAACAGAACACCACTGGCCATCACGTACAGCCTCCAACTAAAACCTCTCCTGCACATCATCAACGATCTATAACCTATCCTGGAAAACGATCCTGCACTCTCACAGACCTTAGGATGCAGGCCAGTCCGCACTTACAGACAGATCCCCAACCTGAAGCAAATACTCACCAGCAACTACACACCACACCAAAGAAACACTAAACTAGGAACCAATCCCTGTAACAAACCCCGTTGCCTACTCTGTCCGCATATTTACTCTAGCAACACCATCAGAGGACTCAGCCACATCAGCCACATCATCAGGCGCTCATTCACCTGCACATCTACTAATGTGATATATGCCATCGTGTGCCAGCAATGCCCCTCTGCCATGTACATTGGCCAAACTGGACAGTCTCTATGTAAAAGAATAAATGGACACACATCAGACATCAGGAATGGTAACATACAAAAGCCAGTAGGAGAACACTTCAATCTCCCTGACATTCTATAACAGATTTTAAAGAAGCCATACTTAAACAAAAAAACTTCAAAAACAGACTTCAAAGAGAAACTGCAGAGCTACAATTCATTTGCAAATTTAACACCATTAATTTGGGCTTGAATAGAGACTGGGAGTGGCTGGGTCACTACAAAGCCAATTATCCCTCTCTTGCTATTGACACCTCCTCCTCAATTATTGAGTGTGGATCACATCCAACCTGATCTTATTGGCCCTGTCAACACTGGGGTTCTCCAATTGTAAGGTAACTCTCTTCTCTTCATGTGTCAGTATATTTATGTCTGCATCTGTAATTTTCACTCCAAGCATCTGAAGAAGTGGGTTTTTTACCCACGAAAGCTTATGCCCAAATAAATCTGTTAGTCTTTAAGGTGCCACTGGACTCCTTAACTTTATACAAGGCACTTATCTTTACTAGGACTAGTTTCACTATCCTTAGGGATACCCTTTAGTTCATCATAAACCACAGCTTTCAGCCTGAGATTTAGAAAAGATTCTAGAGAAATGCATAGCAAATGCAATGCCACATTAGTGATATCTAACCATTCATATATCTTGAGCTGCACTATTTTGTACTTTAGAAACATCTGGCCTACAAATTATGTGCACCAAAATTTCAACTCATGTATACATTGCAGTTACCTGTCTTGATAAAACATAGCTCCCCATTTTAAACAAAAAGCTATCTGATCTGGGCATTTTCTTCTTTTTGTGCTCAACTTTATTCCTCCATTGACAGACAGTACAGCTACATAAATAAGTTAACATGAAAGTGATGTGCTCAATACCACACTTAATAGTAACTTGCATACATTGGGAAGAAATGTGCATGCACCCCTTGACATTTTAGAATATGGTAAATAAGCTGCTGTACATTAGGATTTCTTACATGCATTGTTTTAAGCTAATACTATTACAAAAACAACAGAAGAGGATACTCCAAAGTGAATAATTAACTCTGTCTCTGCTCACTGACAATGCTGCTAAAAGAAGAATCACATTTTTATTGGTTCATTGGTTCTGGTTAAATTACATAATACAATACAAAATGTTCCACAACCATGCTTAAGTCCCCTAAGACATTCATCTTTGTCAGTCATTGCTTTTTGAGATCATCTCAGTCTATAAAAAGAGAAAACATACAGGCAGTAACAAATCTAATATCTTAGTAACTGTTCTTGACAAGATAATTGCCTACTTGCTACCATCTCAGGAGAAAAACAATTGGGAGGATAAAAGTTCAGCAGGAATTTAGTTTCAATCTAAATTTTTTGCTTGATTCCACTCAAAAGGAGACAGATTGGGGGGAGGAGGGGTTGAACAGCTGAAAGAACAGAGGAACAAACCTGCATGGAAGCCAGAGGTCATGCACCCAGACCCTCTGTGCAAAACCATCCTTTCCATCCAGCTTACCACACACTCTCCCCTGGCAGCATCCCCCCATGAGGGAGTCATTCTGCTACTGGCTATCCCTCTGAGCCAGTATCCAGATTCCTTCTAGTCCTTGCAACATTAACTGCTGATCAGCTTGCCACTTCAAAATCAGCCGGTTAGGCAAGGAAGCATGCTGTGGAGCAAGTAGCTACGCCCCAGATCCACCTCTGTGTGCCAAATCCCACACTGTAGTTAACAGATTCTCTGAAAGAGTTAAGAACAGAACTGATGAAGGCTCTGCTTAACAAGGCAATGCTGAAAATATCATGAATGCCTTGATCCAAAGTAATTTATATGCCTTCATTTTGGTATTTTCTTTATTTCCTCTTTAGTGCTACATCTTTTCCTGGGGCGAAGAATGGACCTTTCCCCCTCAGTGAGTACTTCATCTAGCCAGATTTGAGTAGCACTGAACTCACACATGACTACATAGATTTGTAACTGAGTAAACAGTAAGGAGGAGCACTGTACTGCATAGAACTCCCAGTGATAAACAAGCTACTTTAGCATTAAATCTCTTGCTTGTTTTATAAACCTGACCTTCTATGGCTGGTAACTTTGATCTTGGTAATCCTGTAGATAGTATGCACTTGACCAGTTTGAGATCAAATGCTCTCTGAGGAAAAGCCTGTTCCTCACATAGCCCAAGTAAGTACGGTGGACTGTGGGAAAAGTAACAGAGACTTACTCTCCCCCAAAACAGACAATAGCAGCAAACCCACTACCAAAGGCTCAGGGCTGCAGTAGCTGCTGTATTTCCCATCTACAAGTAAGAATGGCCAGTTAACCACCGTAGCTGCTTATCTGCCAACCCTTTGTCCAGTACCTTGCATGAAGTGGTGCAGGGAACTCCTGCAGATCAGAATGCTCTGACATGGAGGTTGTTTGGAACCATGCCAACTTTGCTACATCTAGGGACTCCTGCATTTAGAAATGGTTTCCTCTTTTTTTCACCCCCAAAGGAAAGTGGAGGAGGACAAGAGATGTGCCTGCATTTAACCTTCCACACTTAGCAAATCTCTGATATTTCCTAAAAACATGGTTCGCATAAAAAAAGCTTCCTAGCTACCTATGACTGAAAACAATCAGCTAGCCCCCAGATGCAGACCTGGAGAACTATGCTGGGGAGAGACACCTATTCTGGTGGTGTCTCTTCCATCAGCTCTCTTCCCCCAACACCACATGGGGGGAGGGGGAGAACTACAGGGAGGAACCAGACAGACTCCAGCCAGTCAAAGTAGCTGCAGGGACTGCTGCACTGAGGGGAAAGGAGAAAATAGGGCCCCTCTGGGACCATCCCTCCTCCCAGAAACCTCTTGACCCATAACTGTGCAAAAGAGCCCCCCAAACTTGAGGCAATGTGATCCAAGTGGATCCCCTCCCCTCCATATATAGCCTTGGTGGGAAAGTGCAGGGAGAAACAAGCCAGAGACTGCAGCCGGTAGGCGCAGCTGTAGAAGCAGCCAAAAGTAGGACCTCTGGACATTCAGACAACTTCCTACAGTTTTGCCTGGACATTCTCTGCCCTGCACTGATTGGCTGTTTGCTCCAGACCTCTCCCCCCTAAACCCACAGTCTCTTCACCTCAGCTTCAATCCACACCTGCCTTTCTTACCCACTTCTCCCCTTTTCCATCAACAGCCACTCTCTTTGCACTTTTCTTTCCATTTATCTTCTTATCCCCTAACTAAATACACCCAGATATCATGGAAGTAACATGACGTTAGCTACCATTACATTGTTCACTCTGCTTCTGTGTTAAACCCCTTCCCTCACCATATGTCTATCTTATCAATTTAGATTGTTAGCTCTTGAGGGCAGGGACTGTCTGCTACTCTGTGTTTGTACAATGCCTAGCACAGTGGGGCCCATACTGAGTTGGCCCTTTAAGCACTATTGTAATGAACATCTCCCCCCACCTCACATGAGAAACCTGCCATGTTATTCCAAGCTCTATCAGTGCTTTATAAAAACTTGATTAATTCAAATCAATGAATTTCAGGTAGATCTTGTGTAGAAGTGTTAAATTATTATATATTTTATTTATTTATTTATTTATTTATTTTCAAACTACCTAATAAGTGTTTTCCGAGATATCAATTCAGCTATTTACAAATTGGGATTACTACATCTGTGGATTACTACCTCTGAGTCTGAATTAGGAGCTCAGTTTGATCAAGACAGATCATTGTTTAAGATTTATTTTATGATTCACTTCAATAACGGTAGGGGGGAAGAAATCCTTTATCTGGAGATAGTTGTTAAAGATGGGCTGTTAAATAGTCACTTTCAGCGGCTAGATATCAAGCAAGATTCCAAATGGTTTAAGTGGGTGTTTTGTCTTTGTTGATATTACAAAACTGGGCCCAAGAGAACCAGCCAGCCAAGGGGATAAAGGCCTGAATTTTCCTTTTTAGCTTTCTACAATAACTACAAGTGTCATGTTAGACTGAAAAAGAGAGACATCTGTTTGGAGATTATTTTAAATTTAAATGTTTTAAGATATTTTCTGCAACATCTAGAATACTGTTGGATATTCTTAGCACATTCATTTACTAGTCAAATGAGTGAGTATGCTGGTAAGATATAGTTGTAATGGAAGATTTTAAAACTCTGTGGGCAAGTCCATTTACTCAAATCTCTCTAGAAGATTGAAATGATATCTAAATAGTACTGTTACTAAATAAGCAGTAGAACTATTCTACAGGGTGAGGAAAAACAGACCACTTTGCAGTTACTGTAAATCAATGTAACTACACCAGATTAACATGCAGATATTAGAATTAGTAGTCTTTGGTCCAAAACGTGGTTTAGTCATTTTAAGGGATTTTTAAGGTTATTTTACTATTCTAGCCTTTTGATTTGGCTCTGTGGGATTTCTCCCTGATTTGTCTGATAATGGATGTTGTTGGGGAGGATGTGAAAGATATAGGTGGCTTCACTAATAATGGCTTCAACTACTTGCTTGGGGTAATTTAGCTGAAATGAGCGGCAGTTGGTTCTCACATGGCGATAGTATTGCTATATCCCATGAGTAGGTGAGAAACAGTAAGTCATGGGGAACCTACAAATAAGATCAAAGCTAGAAAATATGGCTGCAGCTCTACCTGTCACAATCTGTATGCCAACACTACAGGTTGCTAAGAAGCAAACCCAGACCAGCAGAACATTGACATATGCTATTCAAGGAATTACAATAAACCAGATTGGAGAGCAAGTTTTATTGCTATACCCTGTTCTCTAAGAAGTGTCATCAGAATGTTTTAATCTTCTGTAAATGGAAAGTGTGCACTGTGTATCTATGTAGAATGGCACATAGAATCACAAGTGGCGACTAGTGGCAAGAGTTTAGCTCCTGAAGAGGTGCCCAGACAAAAAGCCGGCTAAGAAGGATGCTCTGAAACCTTAGATATTCTTACTATTTGATTTTAAAATTATGAAATTAAGTAACTTCAGATGCCAACTTGAATATAAGGTGATGCAGAACTTCAAGAGACAGTTGCCCGTCATTTGATTGACATGTAAGAAATTAAGCAACTTCTGTGTACAGTGGTAGTGCATAAGCCTCATGAGAAAGCTGTGCTTTGGATAAATGACTTTCGAAGTTTTATGCCATGTCTAAGCAGGAAACAGAAAACATGTTCTACCTCCACCATGGTGACCTCAATTATGGAATTTGTTCCAATGGATAGTGTGCTTAATCTGAACAGTCTCCATTCAGTTGCTGATGCAAGTCTACTCCACGGTGATGGAATTTCAACTTACTTGAAGATACAAAAGAGAATATATGCACCAAGTTGTCTGCAGCTATGGAGGTGGGGCAATATCTGGAAGGGTCAAATGCTAGGACTTCTGTATTGGATTCCAGATCCAGCAGATGAGCCTCATACCACAACCTGTACTTTGGAACCTTGTCCTTTCTGGCTGGTGAAGGCCAGCCTGGAACCACTGGTACTTTTGCTGATATCTGTGCCTCCTTAAAAGAGATCAGGGTGCCAACTGTTTTTGAAGAAAGCTTGTGTTTGGCCTCTGTTCAAAAAGACAACCTTCCATGTCAACAATTCTTCCAACTATTGACTGGTATCTAACTTTATACATAGTTAACATTCTTGAAGCCAACTCAGTGCTTTGATGCCTCTCACTTTCTTGATCTTTGTCAATCAGGAATCCAACCTGAGTGCACTGCTGATATTGGTTGATGATCTAGCAGTGGATCAAGATCATGCTGCTACTCTTACATCAGCTGCTTTTACCAACACAGATTATGACATGCTGACAAGTCTGTAGTCCCTGGCAGAAGCAGACAGTGTCAGCTTCGAGTGGGTACGTTCCTGTCTCTCAGATTCCAAAGGATAATGTTGTTAAGTGCTTTTCTATTCCAATGGCTTTCATGTGGAGTTCCACAGAGTTATATACTGTCAGTCCTCATGCAATTCATATGTAGGCTCATTAGGAGAGTTATCAATTTACTGGGAAAGAGAGTCTCGAACAGAGACTAACAATTATGTCTATCAGAGCACAGTGCAGTGTGTTTTTAGCCCTGGGCTATTGTTATATACCCTTATTTCCTATACGTTGTGTACAGAGTATTGACTTGAGATCTCCAAGTCAAATATGAGTTGGGATTTATTCCATCACTAATATTTTGTATTTTCTTTAGCCACATCTCAATTATACGACTCTTTCAGGTGCCATAGTATGGGGAAGCACTTTCTTGCAGCTGTTAGTATTTTGAACCAGGATTCCTCCTTTGTTATGAAGTTTGGGGGAGTATCCCTTAGGACATCATGATCTGGGTTTTATCTAAAAGGACATTGAAGCTTTTTTGTAAACTTATTGTGTGTGACCAGAATGTTTGGATCTGTGGCAGGTTCAGATGTGCGTGTGGCAGGCAGCATGTCTGTGGCCTCTCCAACAGCACCTGGTGATGCTAGAGGTTTTTTGTTAGCTATTGACTACTTTCTACTGGAATTTTATCCACCATAAGGTAGTTGAATGGATATTTTCATTTTCAACTGCATGGAAATGAGTCTGAGCAACAATAGCAACGGGCACCATACAAGAACTTAAATATTGATAAATATGCTCTGAAAAGGAAAATATTTCCAACCAGAGAAAAATAAATATATGGCTCTTTGGAAGACAGACAAGTCTCTTTGGGTTAGTGAGAAGAAAGAAAAGAACACAAGGTGGTCAGAAGAGAACCTAAGAAAAGTATGTTCAGAAAAATAAATATTTTCCATATGACCAATCATATCCCTTTCAGACTGCCTATTCAAAGAACATTACCAAACATAATGAATAACATTTGTGGAACAATTACATAAATCTATGATAAGATTACTCCACATGAAAACAGCTTTAAAGGTTAAGTATTTTATTTCCAGTAGAAGGTTTATAGATTAAGCAAAATTGCTATGTAATGTTATTTGGGTAATGAAACGCACCTTATCCTATCCTGGTAATCAGACATATGCCCAAGAAAAGTGAGAGTGACTCTCACCTTACCTATTATATATACTTTTGGAGCTCACTGTTACCTAATAGTGCAGAAAGATCTTTGTCTTTGGCAGGTTGTGAAAGCACTTGTTAAAGATTAGAAGATGAAGAACACAGGGAGAATTATAGCCAATTGGGCAGAGTGAATTCCAAAGTTTAGCGACTGTGAAGACCATAAAGCAGACTTTATAAATCCTGGGAAGCCATTTTGATCTCTGATTTTTGCCAATTTCTCTCATATTGGCCAATACTTTTCTGTTGGTGACAAAAGTAGATGCTGTATTATATCTGATATAATTAAAATCCTGGTTCTCTATGCTAGAGTTCAAGGGCAATATGTTACATAGAGAATAAATCATTTATTTTATATTGGTTATCTTTTCAGCGTTCAAGGGGCAATACAGAAGTAACTTTCCAGCTCCATTTATTCTAGGAACTGTACGGAGCACCAAAGATTCTTCCCACATTTTGATGACATTGATCCAATTTTCTTTACTGCTAGCTTACTATAGGTGTACTCCATTTAATACAATTATATTACCACCCCTATATTATTGCCACCACACTATATATGATTGTACTATATTCATTTTGACCTAGCACACTCGTGTTTGTGGGAAATCCTCAAGGGGCAACCAAGGGAGAGGAAAACAGCTTGGAGTTAAGAATCCTCCCCTCCCCGCAAGACTGGGGGAACAGGTGAAGTAAAGTTGCTACCCATGCAGAAACATCCACCTTAGCCCAGGGAACGCAGGGATTTCTCCAAAGATTAGGTCCATCAACATGGGAGAAGGCTTGTGCCTCTGCTCTTCTCTACTGGTGGACAGATGGTGCCAGGGACTCTACCACCCCAAAATGGGGAGTTCCAGAGTACACAGAAATTAAGGGTCTCATTTTGCCTGTTGTATTTCTGGGAAGATGCTCAGTAATTAAAGATAAAAACGGAGAAGTTATACAAACTTTTTATAATATTAAAAGTCACTTTGGAGCTTGGTTTCTGTCAGATCTATATTCATCCCAAACTGATTCACCTATACCTGTTTTAAAACATTTTGCATGCTGTCGTTAGTGACTGTACATATTTAGCGACTTGCCTTTTTGATATACAGTACTGCATTTTAAGAGAAAAGGTTCCTATTGCTGAAAATAGACATTTTCCCTTTCCTAACTTTAATCCAAAAATACATTTTCTTTGAAGTGGGCTCCTTCTGTTAACTTTTGCAGCCTCCTTAGTTTCTTTAAATATAGCATACCTGCAGCTAACAGACTTGCATAAGGTTACTGTTGACCTACTTGAAATGCTTTTCCTTTTTCACACAATTTGCATTAAGTGGGTTTGAAGCAAGTCTGATTTATTTTAAGAGATCGTATCTGACTTAAAGAAAATATTAAATCCACAGAAGAGACCAGCAGTAGCTCCAGTGAAGTCCAGTTCTTAACTTTTGATAATGTATATGCCTGAATTGTCTCATTTATTACATCATATATGGAGACATAGTTTCACATATGTTTCATTAAAAATTCAGGACAGATTATAGGCAGAGCTGGCAATGATGCCTATCCCTAAAGTCAGACTAACACTTTCCATTATAAACCTGTTTTCAGGTTCATATACCTTTGCCAAACTTCAATCATTCATGTTAAATTTTTCCATGCTTGCCCCAGGCTAAATTTATTTATTTATTTTAATGTTTCAGCAAAAACTCAGCCATTTTTAAGAATGAGGCTAAAAAAAAAAGACAGTTTTTAAGGGCTAAAAACATTCCTCACTGGCCCTTTAAGAAGTTCTACCTTTCCTTGGCTTGCAGCAGAAAATTGAGATTTGGCAGGAAGAATGATTATGGGGTCAGAATTGTGGGAGGGTTTTTTGTTGTTTTGGGGTTTTTTTACTGTCCTCATGAAAATTAATCCAAATTTGGCCAAGTTAAGCCTCTGAAAACCACCATTTCCACATAAACGAAGGGAAAAGTTTAGGGAAGCACACTAGAGAATACACTATTCAGAAATGTATTGTAAGATTTTTACTATCCACACAGAGCAGACAAGAATTGGTTTAAGGTTTCAGCTGACAAATACCCAAATTAATCAATTAATCCCCTATGGATGGCTGAAAGGCTGAGCTGACCTCAACAGCTGCTCACAAACAGCCTCCAGAATGCAAGTCACTCCCAGGTACGTCTGTATGTGTGCTGCAGCCATCCAGCCGCACCTTGGCTCTTACCAACCTTGGTTATACTTCAGAGTGACCCCTACACACTCCCAATCTTAGATTCCCCCCAGAATTGTTTGTCCTGTACTGCCCAGCTCTCTCCTGGACAATACAAGTTTATATAAAGTCCGTTATCTCTTTAATAGAAATAATATGCACACAAGTTGCCACCCCAAATAGAGTTTCCCAGACACTTCAGTTTAAACCCACTGGATTAGATAAGACAATGAAAAAATGAATAACTGCAGAGATTGATTTTAAGTGAGTACAAGTAACGGTCAGAAATGGTTACAAGAAAAATAAAGTTAAAACACAACTGGTGCCTAATTTAAGAAACTATGTTAAATTCAAAACAAAGTTTTCTC
Organism: Trachemys scripta elegans; assembly: GCF_013100865.1. Classification (NCBI taxonomy): domain Eukaryota; kingdom Metazoa; phylum Chordata; order Testudines; family Emydidae; genus Trachemys; species Trachemys scripta. The sequence goes on along the minus strand of NC_048307.1, from coordinate 23,858,921 downwards.
ATGACATGCTTTCAGCAGTCTTACTGACTGAACCTTGTAGATCGGGATCCCTTATCCCAGAATTCAATTAATGCTTCTTTTGTCGCTTCAGTTGCTGTGAATAAGATGGGCAAGGAGAGAGGAGGGGTGACACCCTAGCACTCCCACATTCACCACTGTCATATAATTATATGTTTTGTACAAAATATGCCTTCTGAGATATCATTCTAAAAGTTTTGAGCTGTTTAAAATTAATATCCTGTTGGGCTGTATGTGTTATCATTGTATGTGAAGTTATGAAGTTTTGCTATGCATGTGTTACTGAAAGATGTGAAGTTGGAAACACCCACAACTAGCCTTTCGGGTACAACAATGAAGAAGCTAGATGATACCAATGGCCCATCAACAAAGACAATGGCCATGAAAAAGGCTTGTCCTCACTTGAGGACACTTCAAACAGGCTGTGGATAATGGCTGCCATGACTGATCGGGAGTATGCAAGAGCCTGAGATCAGATCACATGATATTGAACTCCTTTTTGGTACCTGTACTTTTCCACAAACTGAGTTGGGAACCTGGCTTGGAACAAATGGGTTCCAGCCATGTGAAAAGACTATAAAAGATGGGGAGTGAAATAATTTCGGAGCCTCACTCCCCACACAAGAGAAGACTTGGAAACACCTGAGGAAGAAAGACTGAACTGGGGGAAGTGCTGGTCCCAGACTAAAGGGATTTCTAGTCTGTGTATGGAAGCGTGGTGGATTGCTTCTATCAGTCAGGGTGATTCAAATCCTATCTGGTATATCAAACTTAGATTGTGATTTTGTTTATTTGCTAGGTAATCTGCTTTGATCTCTTTACTATCACTTATAATCACTTAAAATCTATCTTTCTGTAGTTAATAAACTTGTTTTATGTTTTATCTTAACCAATGTTTTTGAATGAAGTGTTTGGGAAAAAATCACAGCTCAGTTAACAAAGGTGTTGTGCATATTCCTCTCCACATCGAGAGGGGTGAACTGGATAATAAATTCATACTGGTCAGGTTTTTAATCAGGGTAGGATGGTACAGCTCTGGGGTCCTAGCCTGGGGAGCTGGGCGTATTTTGGCAGTAGCCTCTCTATTGTTGGTTCATGCAATAGCTGGCTACGGCCTGCATGTAATTGCAGCTGGGTGTGTGAATGCTGGTCGGAGTGTAGGATCAGGAGTGGTCTTCAGCTTGTCACAGCAGCACAATGTGAGAGGGAACCCAGGCTGGTGAGTCAGAGGGCTCAGTGGTACCGCAGTTCCAGGTTGCACCCCAGGAGGGACTCATCGCAAGGTGTCTTGGAGTGTTTGTCCCTCCTTTTTATAGTTTTGGAACCCCACTTGAAAAACATTTCCAGCTGGGTACCAGGAGACAAAAAAAAATTATCAGGCACGATGTTTCCTGATGCTTTTTTCTCACCTCTTTGAGCTTCCTTTGTTTTCCTTCCCGCTTACATGCAAATTAAGCAGAGCACTCATTCCTCTGTTTGAGACCAACCTCTTTGCCAATTACCAGTTTGGAATATGTGTTAAGAACACCATACAGTGGAATCTTCTAACTTCACATACAGTGTTGCCATACATATTTTATGAGGGCAATATTGACCAGCAAATTATGAGCTTTCAAATGTTATCTTACAATACATACTTTGTACAAAGATTATTAAAATAGTGTGTAGGGTCTGGACATGGGGGTATGTTCTGTCACAACGTTTTATTTGGAAGAATATGAATTTCATCACAGAATACTTTATTAGCACTTTTAAGATCATTGGTTAAGATGTATTCAGATACGTTATTAATACATCTTGATCTCTCAGAGATACCTTTACACTAATGTTTTTTACTTAATTTCTGCATCTCCTGCTACAAACTGGAATAAAGACTTTGTTGTTATTTGTTTGATTACTGGTAGTTCTGTGATCTTCCAAGAGATTGTATGAGTATGTTATTTTCAGACTTTTAGCACTGTTTTTAAAAGCCTAATCATTTCTGTAGAGGACCACAGATTTACGCAGCTGCATTGAACTCACAAGCCATACTCCTGTAGATTGTAATAGCCCTGTAACAGTTTGTAACTTGTCTGGTTAGGATATCAGGCCTAACAATTCTGCATTAAGTGTTCAACCTCAGTAAACTTTCACATGGCATAACAGCTAAAAATTGAAAATACGTCTTTGTAAAAAAAAAATATGCATGTCTCAAAGTTTGTGTCCAGTCTACTGTATTAATGTTCCTGATGCATCTAAAACGTTGTTAAAAGAAAACCTTTCACTTGAGAAAGGCAAGGAAAGGAAAAACTCTTGGTTCAAGGAAGAACAGCTTGAGACTACAGATGCATTGCTTACCCTTGACACGGGGATTAATTTCTTAGATAATGTTGTATTCCATTGAATGATTTTCTGTTATGGCAATAGATATGCAGCAATCAGAGCATTTCAGCCTTGTTTTGCTGTCTTTCACAGATATCACTTCACCCTTGAAAATACTCAATAACTAACTCAAATGCTAAAACAAGGAAAACAAGAACCCCTACAGCAGTTTGTCATCAAAAGTGAATATAAACTGTATTTTGAAGTGACAAAAAATACATGGTCTTTCCTTGCATTCAGATCTAAGGAAGGCATTTGCTACCTCTGATGAATTTGTCACTTTTTCCACAAGTACCAAAAAGCATAAACCGATTAGACCTGAAACTAAACAAATCTTTTTATATCACCTCTCCTCTATTGAAAACTGCCCGGCATCAATCCTGAATTAGCTGCAGGTGGTGTCATAGCAAGATCTTACTCTTGAAACAAAACTGGCAAAACACAGGAAGTATTTCACTGATCCAGCAAATCCTGAGAATAAATGTGCACATCTCTCTGAGTGATCTGTGGCTAATGGAGCAGCAGCGTTGAAATAATGAAACTGTCTCTAATGAAAGCAACATAGGAGAAAGGCAAATGCTATGAAGTTATGGTTCCTGAATCTCAGGCCAAAGGAGACTTAGTATTAGGGCAAATTAGGCTAGCAGCTAATCTGCAGGATGTGCTCATTTATACAGAGCTGCAGGTCTGTCAATAATATGATAAAATACATTTGTTCTGCAGTTTAGATGTCAGAGGCAATTGCTTCAGAATACCTAATGAATAAAATGTAGGATGATGCTGTCATTTCAACTTAGATCAAAACCTACATTTTCTATACCTTGCAGGAGGCTCTTTTTATAAAAAAATTAAATATTAGTATTATTTGGTGGTACAGTATGTGACTACCTGAAATCGTTTGATTTCTCAATACAAACACCTAAACATAAGGCTTATAAACCAAAGGCTAGCAATATTCATGGGTGTAGAAAATCATTTACACTCTAAAAATCAAGCTACCACGATGTGTGAAACAAACTGCAAATGTGGGCACTGTAATCTAAATTTCATATCTGAAGTTCAAGACAAACCCAAATGAATCAGAACAAACACACACTGTTTATAATGTATGCAGACCTAACCACAGAATAAATGTAACCTTTGAAAGGTTGATTCTGTAAATAAGCTGCAGCAAAGAGGGAAGACTCATAAAATTTACACACCTGAATTATGAGGAAATGTTCTACATTTCCCCTTTGGGGGAAGAGGTGAAACTTGCTCCACTGAGCTGGAAACTCACTGCTTTTGCATGATTCTGCCTCGGGTTGACCTGCACGTTTCCCCTGTAACAGACAGGGATGTAGCCAGGAGTTCCAATTTCAAACACAGTTAACTCTCGAGGCCATGTCCTCAACCTCCTTATATAATGTGTGTGTGTAATATTATATATGAGGATACGCACACTCCAGCAACACTTTACCTCTGCCGATATCCTAGCCTCTTCACAAACAAGTTTCACATGAGGATATGACACACAGAATCCATCTGACACTCAGTGGATGATCTGTTTATGGCCTTAAACCTCCATAATTTTTTTCATTACTGCTGAATCTCTGCAGCTTTTGACACCTGTGAAAAAGTGCTGACTCACACATTTTATCTAGCAGATGTGGACAAAGCAGTATATGGATATAATGTTCACCTGCTCTTATTCCCCCGAAAACCCTTAGCTGGACTGTCCTAGGTTAGTACTCTCACCACTCCTCATCACGAAGACCCTGGAAGCCATGGATGTCATTAGAATGCTGACATGTTCTTATCAACTGATGTACCTCCATTGTCACTAAGAAGTCCTATTTCCTGGAAAAATCAAACAGAACAATGAACAACAGCTGGGTCAAGTTTAAGCCAAGGAACCCACTTACGTCCAGGAGCTTGCCAATACAGTAACACTATCATTGGTTGTCACCATACAACTCATCAAGTCAGAGCATAGTTTCAGTATCATACGAGACTCTTCACCACTCCTGGCCAGAGATCACTACAGTAAGCAAGGAATACCTTCTTCTCCCAGGAGACTGCACACTTCCCTATCAGATGACTATTTTTCCTGTGATCCAGGCTTCTCTCACTTCCGTGTTAGAAAACTGCACTTCCTTTACTAGGTAAGGAGAGTTGCAACAGTCTAACCTAGAAGACTAGCTACATAACAGAGAAGCCCATCTATTAAGCTAAAATGATGACTCATCCTTCCACTGTCTCCCAATTCATTTGCACACTGATTTTAAAACCCTAGTTCTAATCTAAAGTGTCTAATGCTAAAACCTGGCTATCCTAAAGGCTGCCTTTCAAGACAAACTCAATAAGAAAACTGTAGCCTAACTAAAAGTTCTGCTACTCTGAACACAATAGACATCAACCAAGTAAACTCCTGAAAGTATTAAATCCTAACTTCATGTGAAGGAGAACAAACTGGCTTAAACAATATGTGAAATAGTTTGCTGCTTATCATTATGCAAACCATGGCACTACTAAAATATGAAAGCGTATGTATTTTGAAAGGATATTTTATACCTATGTCAAGATTCATTGTTGCAGATAGAGGTTCTTAAGAATCGGATTTAGTCTTAAAATATGGAAAAAGCAGAGAAAGTAATTTACACAGCTCTGCTCTATACCCAACTTTTTTCATTGTCATTACAAATCTTGAATCAAACGGATCCATTAAAACAATTATTAATCCTTTTAGTAAATAGATGATATCCTGTTTTACAGATGGGGAAATTGAGACAGACACAGTGATTTGCTAATGTCCATATATAAATACAGTATTAGAATTAAGGAACTTCTATAACCTAGTCTTGTGCAATTGTAACAAACCTATCATTTTCTCTAGATTCATGACTTTTTATTCCAGTACCGAAAATCATTCTTTCACCCCTACACAGAAAAGAAAATCAGTCTTGCATCTGAAAACCTGAAAGCCATTGTATGGTTTTCAACACTCACAACCAAGGTCTTGCTACGCTCTACAAAATCACTTCTTATTCTAGACATTCTAGCTACATTTCCAAGACATCAGTTACGCTCAGCATGGTTTGATAAATTGAATGGCAGCTACAATTTTAGTAATTATACAAACTGTAGAATACACGCCCTAGGGAGTTTGGCTCCTGCAAAATTGATCCAGGACAGGCCCACTACTGCTGTAAGTGTCATCACTATTGGCAGCAGCATTGCTATTAAAGTTTTGTGTAAAAAAAAAAAAATAGAAATAAAAAGTCTTAAAATCAGCTGTTCAGAAGAGCTAATGGGCAAAGGGCAGCAAAGAGTGCTAGATTCAGTGCTGTAACAACTACATTTTGAAAAGAATTGAGGAAATGCATGTTTGGCTTGCTTTTGTTGTAATTCCTTTAACATCTGTGTTGTAGGTATTTAGAAATAAAGTAAACTGGTTGGTATGATGGCCGTGTTTGTAATCCTGCACATACACATTTTGCTTTACTGCACTGTTGCTTAATACTTGTTATTTAAAGACTTAGTCTAAAGATTGATAGACCCAAAATTGGAATTACATTTGTTTCCAATATGTTTACCCAGCCAGCACAGTTTTTATACTTCTTGCCAGAACAAATGCTTCACGTTTTTTTTCTGATACAGTCTGTAGTCCCTCTAAGCTGTGTGGTCGGGTGGCCGCCCAGGAGTGAATCAAGTGCTGCGCACTTGATTAGCAGAGCCACACACATCTGGCAGCATGTGTTCAAGTGTCCCCCTTTCCAGCCATGTTGCTCCTGTGGCTGCTCCGGGGACCCTCCTGCTGGCTGTGTAGAGCAGGGGGGTGCTGATGTCAAGATGTCCCCCTCTCCCTGCACCCCATCTCCTTTGAGCTGGGGAGAGGGGACAAGGTTTAGGATTCGGAGCAGGAGAGAGCTGTTGAGGTCTGAAGGAGCCTCCAGGCAGTGAGTGAGTGCCTTAAAGAGACAGCGCACTGTCTCTCAGAGACTTCCCCAGCAGCAAGCGCTCACTCTCTCTCTCTCACACACACAGTCTCTCCCGCCCCTGCCCACGTACCCCATTTCCGCAGAGCGGGGGAGGGCGACAGGGCTCAGTCAGGAACAGGAGAGTTATCAGTGATTGCCTTAAAGAGACAGCACACAGCGTCTTTCAGAAACTTCCACAGCAAACAGCATACACACTCTCTGTGTGTGTGTATCTCTCTCTCACACACACACAGTCTTTCACACTCCCCTCCTAACACATACTTGTATTATTGTTGTTGTTACCAGGGGCGGCTCCAGGCACCAGCGTGCCAAGCACGTGCCTGAGGCAGCAAGCTGTGGGGGGCGGCCTGCCCGTCGCTGTGGGGGCGGCACTCAGGGGGCCTTCAGCGGCATGCCTGCAGGAGGTCCGCCGGTCCCGCGGCTTCGGCTGCAATTTGGCGGTGGGTATGCCGAAGCCGCGGGACCAGCGGACCTCCTGCAGGCGTGCTGCTGAAAGCCGCCTGACTGCCGTGCTTGGGGCAGCAAAATACATAGAACCGCCCCTGGTTGTTACTTCTTGATACTTCCTGCAATGCACATGTATTCTCTGTAATTTTATTCTTTCAAAGTGTGTTATTTTAGTTTCTGGACTGGTCTATGCATTTCATAATTTTATTTCTCTCTTACGCTTAAATTTAATTATTTGAGTAGTGAGTTCTAAAATGCCTAACCTGTCCTGGCTGGAATAATTATCCCTATGGTAACTTTTTAAAAATATATATATTATATCTAGGTTTTTTGTTTCTACTGATGGCGCACATCCGCACATACCTCAGTGCACATAACAAAATTTATTCTGCACATGGATGGAAAAAACAGAAGGAACACTGGATACAGTATATATTTATTTTGATTATATGCTACATATAAAGAGCCTATCCAAGGCTCAAGGCAAACTTGTCAGTATTTAATACTTTATTTTTTATCATCTACAATTCCATCAATGTCACATATCCTCATTCCCCCACTCTCAAATAGATAAGCCAAGTTCATACTCCATTGTGAGAGAATTACAGATGCAACAATGGAAGATTGCACCTGTGAACATCTTGATTCAGGTTTAAAAACTTTACACAAACTTATCTCCTCTTACCCACTACACAGGAATACAGGGACCCTGTATCTTTCTCTCCCTACATACACCTAACAAGAGATATCAATGCCAGTAACTTAACACTCCCAACCCAATCTACAAAAGCAACCCAATATATTCCTAGGATAAAAATAGTAAACAAATTCCAGTTTTGAGCTTCTCGGAAGTTAAAAGATGCAGACAGTTAAAATTTTATTTACAACTAGGACTTTTCTAGTATTCTTTTAAAGGGTTATTTTTGCAACTATTCCACTAAGCACAAATGAAATTTAAATATTTTATCAGGAGATTCGGGCCACTTTCATAGCCCCGAAGTAGACTCTTGTGATCTTTGCCACTAATTAACCATATTATTGTTTTCAATATACATACATCAGAATGACTAATCATTTCAGTCATTGAAATTGAGTATTTTGCCTTGTGATTTTAATTTGCTTACTTATTCTGATCTTTATTGGGTGATTCTCTCATCTCCTCCAGCAACCAAGATAAATGACCTTATAAGACTTGTCCATAAACCTAGGCCTTTCACTTTGGAGCAGAGCACCAACCAATTCAGCTGCCCAGCCCATGACACAGAAGTCTTTCATGACTACCTAGTATTGCATTGCCCAGCTCTGGAGTCTTTAAGCATATGTGAAAGATGGTATTTAGCCATACGTATTTTTTCTACTGCTGAAATAGGAGTTTGCTGCAATAAAGCTATTTTAAAATAAACTCAAACTCAGACTCAGGCATGGCCAGGTAAGCATGCTGGCCCCCTAGTGATGGTAGGAGTTCATTGTGATGCTAAACTACTATAGAAAACCAAAGGACCCTGAAGGAATCATATCTAGTCCTTACCCTAACTAGTAGTAACCTATGGGTGAGGCTACCAGATGGACATGTTACATGAAGAAAAACAGTTTCAGTGATCAGTGGTCCAGCAGGAATGTGTGTGGGGAACATTAAATCAGGGTTGTTTTGTTTTAGAAGATATTTGGATCCACATAATGGGAATGAAACTCCATGCCTCACATTGGATAGTGATGATTCCTGCACTACATATGGAAGAACCAACACCTTGAAAAGCATCACACACCCTTGTTTTTTAACAAACACTGATACTTGGAAGGAATGTTAGCTTCATTCAATCTGTCTATTTTTTCCACAAAGTATCATTGGGAGGATTATTCCTGAACAGTGTGGTTAATAACACTTCCTTCTCATTCTGTCATTGGTTCATGGAGCTTCCAATATCTACAAGATCAAATCCCTGTACAAAAACTGAGCTGGGTGTACAGAATTTATTACCATAATCTGAAGGGTGATGAAGATAAGATATCTAGGGTTCTCCCTGAAATTAGAGCTGCTACATTTAAGAGACACCAAACTTTGTGCAACTGAACGCTTCATTGTTGACTTACTAGAAGTTTGAGGCCACATGTACTTGGCTTGTAATGGAACTAGAGTTGTCCTTAACTTTTATACATAAGTGCAACCTATCACAAATTCTAGCATGCAATGTGCCATCTTGATCCAGCTGGATTTTCATATTAAAATGGAATACTGCAAGCTGGCAGTTATAGTCTCAGTGCAATACACATTAAAGACAGGAGGCTGCTCTACAATTTATGGGAAAGGAATACACCCCAAATTAGAACCAGATTTTATCCTTGATCTTTGCAAAAAGAATCCTTTGGCATCAATGTTTTTCTATCACATAATTGTTGCCTGATCTATTGATTGTGTATTAATAGTATTGATTACTTAAATTCCCAGTTAACACTCTAAGGTGTAGTGGGTTCTTGCCCTAAGATCAGGCTCAGTATTATTAGAATTACTTTTCAGTTGGGAACCCTGATGTGCATGGTTGCAACATTTATAGGTAGGAAAAGCTTCTGAATTTGCAACAGTTTAACTAGTAAAGTCACAAACACACCAAACCCAGCAAGGTAGATGGAGATAATACTGAATGTGTTCCTGGGCATCCATATACTTACACCATTCCTTGCAAAAGGACCTGAAGTATCAGTCATCATCCTCCTGGCATCTCCTAAGGCACACAGCCAGCATACAACTTTTACAAGGTGTTACACTAATGCCACTATGCCTAATGCATATTCAGTAGGGATTTCTTCCCTTTTCCTTATGTCTTTCCTCACTTTACTATTATTGGGGTGCCCTTCTCTCATAGATTACTAGTCCTTTTACCTCAAGCTTAAGAGCATATGCATCAATTAGTTACCATGAAACTCTTGTGGTCAGACATTTACTTATGTTCTTTACTTAAAATATCCCTGGTGTAAACTAGAATCTTGTGTCAGCAAGTTTAGTCATTACAGCATAGCATTCTATCTTCTGATCTAGGGTTACTCTTGCTTAGCCATTTATACTAAAGCTTTTAGGCCTTATGCCTTGTTTAGCTAAGCTATTGTCTTACAGGCCTTGTAGGTTTATTTATATCTTAACTTATACCTACGCCTTACCTACCAAATACCGGTAGGCTACAGAACAAGTATAGAAACATAGAAATGTTGGGCTGCAAGGGACCTTGAGAGATCATTTAGTCCAACCCCTCCACCCACACACTGGGGTCAGACCAAGTACACCTAGACCATCCCTGACAGGTACTTCTCTAACCTATTCTTAAAAACCTCCAAAATGATGAGGATTCCACAACTTCCCTTGTTTACTTATTCCAGTACTTAACTATCCTTATGACTAGGATGTTTTTCCTAATAGCTAACCTAAATCTCCCTTGCTGCAAATTAAGCTCAATTACTTCTTGTCCCACTCTCAGTGGAAATGAAGACTAATTGACCACCACTCTCTTTATAATGGTTCTTAACATATTTAAAGACTCTCAGGTCCCCCCTCTGGCTTCTTTACTCAAGATTAAATATGCCCAGTATTTTTAACCATTCCTCATAGGTCAGGTTTTCTAACCCTTTTTTTAAAATCATTTTTATTATTCTCCTCTAGACTCTCTCCAATTTGTCACATTTTTCCTAAAGGGTGGTGCTCAAAACTGGACACAGGACACCAGCTCAGGCCTCACCAATGCCAGGTAGAAGAGAACAATTATCCCCCTGCCCCATGTCTTACATACGACTCTCCTGTTAATATACCCAAGAATGTTAGCTATTTTGCACATTGTTGGCTCATACTACAATACTACTGCCCAGGCAGTAATTCTCCATTTTGTATTTGCATATTTTATTTTTCCTTCCTAAGTGTAATAATTTGTACTTGTCTTTACTGAATTTCATCTTGTTGACTTCAGACCAATTCTCCAATTTGTCAAGGTCATTTTGAATTCTAATCCTGTTCTCCAAAGCGCTTGCAACACCTCTCAGCTTGGTGTCATCTGCAAGTGTTATGAGTATAATCCCCACTCCATTATCCAAGTCTTTATCAGAAATATTGAACAATATCAGACCCAGTACAGATCCCACAGGACACTACTAGCTATGTCCTCCCAGTTTGATAGTGAACCATTGCTAACTACTCTGAGTATGGTCTTTCAACCAGTTGGGCACCCACTTTACAATTTCTTCCAGACCACATTTCCCAAATTTACTAATGAGACTGTGAGACTGTGTCAAAAGCCTTACTAAAATCAAAACTTAAAACTTAATGGGCCAAATTCATTCATGCAATAACCTTCCCTTTATCCACTAGGTCAGTAATCCTGTCAAAGAAGGAAAATAGGTTGGTTTGGCATGATGATTTGTTCTTGACAAATCCATGTTATCTATTCATTATCATCCTATTATCCCCTTGGTGCTCACAAATTGATAGTTTAATAATTTGTTCCAGTATCTTTCCAGGTATCAAAGTTAGGCCAACAGGTCTATGATTCCCCAAGGTCCTCTTTGTTTCCCCTAGAGAGAGATACTATGTTTGTCCTTCTCTAGTCTGCTGGGTCCTCACCAGTCCTCCGTGAAGTTTTCAAAGATGGTTTCAGAATGGTAGCCGTGTTAGTCTGTATCAGCAAAAAGAACGAGGAGTATTTGTGGCACCTTAGAGATTAACAAATTTATTTGAGCATAAGCTTTTGTGGGCTAAAGCCCACTTCATCAGATGCATGCAGTGGAAAATACAGTAGGAAGATATATATATATATATATATATATACATATATACACATACACAGAGTACATGAAAAAATGGGTGTTGCCATACCAACTCTAATGAGACTAATTGATTAAGGTGGGCTATTATCTGCAGGAGAAAAAAAACTTTTGTAGTGATAATCAGGATGGCCCATTTCAAACAGTTGACAAGAAGGTGTGAGTAACAGTAGGGGGGAAATTAACATGGGGAAATAGTTTTTAGTTTGTGTAATGACTCATCCACTCCCAGTCTTTATTCAAGCCTTATTTAATGGTGTCCAGTTTGCAAATTAATTCTAGTTCTGCAGTTTCTCATTGGAGTCTGTTTTTGGAGATGATCACTAATGGTTCCAAGAGTGTTTCAACTAGTTTCATTAGCACCCTAGGATGAATTTCCTCATGACCTGCTGACTTGAATACATCTACCTTATCTGAATATTTTTAATCTGTTTGTTGTCAGACCAAAATTGGATCCACACATTTACTAACATCCATTTAACCTCTATATTAAACCATCTTAAATTTAGAACTTCTAGTAGTGCAAGGACAAAAATGAATCACAAGACCAAGTTAGAGTCAGACATGCTAAAAACAACCACAACAAAAAATCCTGGCACAATAGCTTAAAACAGAAGCAAAATGCAAAGTGCTTTTAACTATTCAAAGCTGCACCAATATTTCACTTGAAAAAGTGAGACCATTGTCTGAAAAGTGGGACAAACATTTTCTTGTCAAAAAACAAATGTGAAGTCTTCGCTGGTCAGGAACAAGTGATGAAAAAATCATGTTCCCACCCTCCTCAAGGGAGAGGGGGCAGACAGTTTGCAGGCAGTGCTGCATAGAAATGGGGGGGGGAGGGTGAATCCAAAAAACTGGAGTTTTTGCTCATGCCTTATGCCTACTGTCTCCATCAGCAACCAAATAAACGGCATTTTTTACTTTTTTTCCAAATAAACTCGCACTTTAATAAAATCATCCATAGATATTTGCAAATTGAAAAGATAACAGCCTCCTTTTGTCTGTGCAGTGTTCTGGCTGAATCAGGACTCAGTATTTCAATCTCAGAAGTTCTGATTTTACAAGTAGTCATAAATTGAGGCAGCCAGGAAATCCATTGGTTTCATAGCTGCTCTTAATGGGCTCAAACATTTTTCACAACAATCTTTAAAAAAAAATTGAGTAAAGGTCATTAGATTTTTATTTTATTTTTTGAGAGAGAGAGAGAGATGTTGGGATGTCAAGCACACTGAAAAGAAATTTAAGCTACAGAGACTATCAATAAAAAGTGACTTAGTTTTCCATAGTATTTCCCTAAATTTAAAATAGAAATAACTGCAGAATGTCAACCACTTGTACATGACTAATGTCAACCACTGTAGTCTTCCTCCTTACATTTTTCAGTGGGAAGCATGGAACACTAATAATTTTGAAACGAATCAAATTAGTAGACCTTGTCCTAATGCAGTTATGCAACAAATAATACAAATGCCATTGGTATCCTATGGAAGGTAGATGTAGAACATAAATGCATTTATTGTCTGCATATTTTCAGACTGTGCTAAGAAACCAGGGGGAATATATTTTACCATGAATTGAATTGGAAAATGTGATTTAAGACCTCAACCTTGAACTCAGCTTTGGAAGGAAACAGTGCACACTGAAGTGAAGCTGGAATATAGAATATTGTATCACTCTTAGCAAGTGTAAAATATATAAATGGATCTTTTCCAGGAAAATGGGTCATGTCCTTGAAACAGAGTACAGAGGCGCTACTACTTCCTCGACCACACACACACACACACACCCATGTGCAGGGAAGAGTAGCAAGGCCAGGCTGGGGACTGAAGTCTCAATGAGATTACCAGAAACTCTAAAAAAAAAGCTACATGAAAATTAGAAGGGAGTGGGAGGAGTCTAATAAGGCCAGGGCTGTAACTCAGACTGGGATTTTCTTGGTTATGGAAAGCCATTTTGTTTTTCCCCTTGTAGCCACTGCATTATAAAAAAAACACAAGAATAATATACTGAAGAGGAAAATTCATGCCCCAATCTCTGGATTGGTCCAGGCTTATCTTTCCTTTCTAACCACAATAACCGAGTTTCTCCACTAGGAAGCTCTTCTGAGAAGTAGGCTGCCTAACTGCCTCAGTAACGACAGGAGGCAGGTATAACCTTCCTTCTTGGTCTCATCTTTCTGCCTGCCTTTCCAGTTAGGCAGAGAGCTGGAAAGTAGAAAGAATCTCATCCCTGGTCTCCTAGATGTAGTTATTTAACTTGGATTGGCCACCCACAGCTCAGTAAGTATTTCAACAGGTATATTAAACTGGTGGGTGTAACAAAGATATTCTGAGCAGGCGTGTGCTTAAGTGCTTAACCAAATCCTAGCTTTAATATGGAGATATGCCTATCTCATAGAGCTGGAAGGGACCCCGAAAGGTCATCGAGTCCAGCCCCCTGCCTTCACTAGCAGGACCAAGTACTGATTTTGCCCCAGATCCCTAAGTGGCCCCCTCAAGGATTGAACTCACAACTCTGGGTTTAGCAGGCCAATGCTCAAACCACTGAGCTAAAATCAACCTGATTTGGGAAGCTATAAGTAGGCTTTCAGTGTAAGGTTTTCAGTACAGAGCAAATAAATCTGACTCATGGTAGCCAAATTCCTCATCTATCAAGCAGTAAGGGGCAAGTAACAGCTTATTCACTATCTGTCTGATTTGAAAGATTTCCAGCTGTGAAAATGATAATATACCAGGTAGGATGACACAGAAATCAGTCATTTTTCATACCCATGTTTAATCAGCAATATGGCTAGTATTTTAATCTCAAAATGAAACATTGGGCCAAATTTGTCCCTGGTAATGCAAGGGAGGAATGAATTTGGCCCATTATGTTCTACCCACATTCCAGGCAAATACCTTTGTTATGTTTGAATAGATTTTGATGTAAATAATGTTCCTCTGAGTGCTGCCTCCTTTTTCAGTTTGCTGAAGATGTGCAGGTACAGATATAGCCTTACACAGAGATGCAGCAGACATCTCACTGGCAGTTGACTCCCCAACCAGTGCTATTCTTTAAGGTTAACGTATATATGCGGGAGGAAGGGGGGTGTTTGTATGGGGAGGTGGACCTTGAGTTAACATCTCTATGCAGATTTCCAGCACAGTCCAGGTCTCTTTACCCTCAAAACTCTGAAGTGGAAGCCCTGTCTAAAAGAAAAGATTAGAGTGACTCACCCCCGCTGTTAACTGAAGGCAAGAAATGTATTGACCTCCTCGTAGTCAGGCACTCACAGCCCTTCTCTCTGCACCAGCGTTCTGCCACTAAGCTTCTCCTTACCTTCTAAAGCAAATCTTTTCATAGCAATTGCTGAAAATAAGCCTAGCTGATTCACTTCATTGCTTCTCTTCCTTATCGCTTTTCTGTCACATATGCACGGTACCTGTATATCCCATAAGAAAGGCTCAGACTAAAACCCTGCAACTGAACACCCCCAAAATTCTGTGAGTTCAGTTCCAGATCTGAATTCTGTGGCTCGCTTTTAGGAATCTCAGTACAGAACATATGAAAACGTACCCCCAAGAAAAGGCCACCATAAAGTTAATGGTGGGCAGTACTTAGAGCTATATTCTATCTACATCTCTAACTGCCTGTCAGATGAAATGCTTCTAGGCGAATGTTGTGAATACGCCACTTTCCTTCCCTCAAAACTTCTGCTTTGAGTAATTTAAACTCATGGTAAAAAGCCATTTTTAAAAAACTGTGGAAAATAAAGTAATCAGTAATGGCTTCGATGTTCACTGCGAACCATCAAAGGCATACTGCAAGGCTCATCTTTCCTTCCTTTGGCATAAGGAGCCGTATGGGGACTGGATAGCAGTGATATCGGTCTCTGGTGTGGGATTTAAGTTACATTTTGCTATATCTATGTCTTTGCCAGTGTATCTTGGGGTAGGTGACAGGTGTGAATATTTTAGTTTATTTTTTAAAATATCATCAAGGGTGCCCAGAGCTTTGGGTAGCTGGTCTTATTGCAGAGGTGTGTGAATGTAAATAAATAAATGTGACTTGGGATGAGGAGAAGTAGCAGGAACCAAAGAACCTCCAGCAACTGTGGCCTGGATCTCTATGACCAGTTTCCACGGTAGGCTGCTTCATGTTAGCCTATAAGGTAAAATGCACACTAGTGAGAAATTATGCCAATTCAGTACTGCAGAGAACACTGCAGAACAGTGAAAAGAAACTTCAGTGAAAGTCAGCATTGTCCAGTTTCAGTGGAAACATTAAATTGAATTTCAATACATTTAATCTACAGCATTTATCAAGTGCCATATAAGTCTTTATCTATTTACTGATATCACACACAGGGGATTCTCTTTGCTCCTGCTTTATTCCTTCTGTAAATGTTAACACTCAGGCTTTAAAGGTAACAGTCTTAAACTGAAAGGTTAAGATTTATAAAGCTCAGATCCAGTAGCTTGTGCCAATTAATGATTTTTTATTAAACACCATTTGAAAACGATGACTCAAGCTAATGGAAACATAAGACATTTTCCTGCAATGAAATTTCTCTGTTTGCCTAAACATATGTCAGTAATCTCATTCAAATTAGAACAACCATTCTTGGACCAGCTCACATTTTTTCCTTGTTACTCCCTTATGAAAAGTAACAGAAAACTAATGGACAGTGAATTTGTTTTCACATGCAAAAGGGGCAGTTATTTTTCAATTCCAATAAATTTTCAGATTTAGCTAATTTCCAGAACACTATTTATTAAAACACTAAAAAGCATCAACCTAGATGAATGCACTTGCCCACAGCATACCATTTTAGCATACCATTGATGTCAATTAGCTTGCAAAATCTGGCCAGCAATCTTGCTCAGTACCTTGATAATTCCACCAAGAAAGATACCAGGGACTGCAGGAAGTGATGTTAGCGATTACGGTACATATCAATCAGGACAGTATCAATGCTCCAGCATGGCAGTGTTGGGAATCATCTTTCAGATGAGATATAAAACCCCTAACAACCTGTGAGTATTTTTCATGACATGTCTCTCAAGTGTGCGGTTGTTAGACTGAGCATCCTAGATGAATACCAGTTAGGGTAGTTATATTTGAAATTGCAACACAAAAATACATTTCCAAACAAAAATTTTTGCTAAGGAGACACCCTATACACATGAAAGGGGGTCAATTTATGAATTTGCCAAGGTACCAGTTAGATTTCAGATTTAAAAATCTAATAACCTAGGTTTGCTAATGTAATGAATCTAATGAGATAACCCCTTTTTAGCAAGTCCAGGGAGCATAAGCTTACTAGTTTTAACACTGGGTTCTTTAACACTGGGTTCTTTTTAGGTCACTATTCAAAGGGTAGACACAACCAATTGTGTGTACTATACACACAATTCAATTATCAGACTAAAGTTGAGACTCAGCAGTTTTATCAAGGAGCAATGTAAACTACCAAGATTTCTTATATTACATCTATTTACGATCATCAGTTCTCAATTCTTTAGTACCCAATACATTTATCACACTTCCACGGTGTCTTTAATGCACTTTGAAGAGTGTGATTACTTCTCTGTGACTAGATGGGTTCAAAAAGGACAAGTTTAGAAAATTAAAAACAACTGCTTAAAGTTGCTATCACATTGTATAAAAAAAAGTTACCTAATGTTGTTACAAGTAACATGTAAGATTACTGCTTCTGAAAGATGAGAGAAAATATATGTATTTACTTAATACATTTGACACTGTTTAAGTTACACTGTTTCCCCATATCAATATTTCCCTGTTGGTGAGAGTCTTTCCAACAGCAACAGGGAGACAGTTGTTAAAAAAAAGAATATGGTTACAAAGCCACATGCAGCTTGGCAGAGGGATTCGGGTGATAGCTGACTATAGACTTCCAGGTAATCATATCCCTTTAAACTGCAATGAAGTTACCAACACTAATATTTAAGGGAATGTTGGGGGACCCGGGTCTTTGAGAAGCCATGTGAAAGGCTTTAGGAGTGGGGTGTCTGAAGGGAGCCAGGAGAAGCTGGGATGGTTTCATGAATGCCACGTAAGGCTCTCCTGGCTCCTGTTCTTGTTGTTTCACGCAGCCTTTAAGTCTTCATAGGCCAGAGTGCCTGCATAGTAGCAAAGCCAGGGTGCGAAGAGTGGGGACCTAGGGCTGTAGAAACAGCAACTCTGTATGTACCATGTAGAACTTTTAAGTCCTGAAGGTGCCTAACACTACAGCAGGGGCCTGCTGAACTTAGATCCCACAAGAACATGTAGGTTTTCCAGAGGCAGTCTCTTCCATACATCCAGTGATTCTCTCCATCTTGCAGACTATATCAATTTGAGAAGGAAAACCTCTGGAGTTGGAAAACTGGTCTGCAGACATCTTAGCAGCCTTGCAAATTTCTTAAGAACCAGAGTCCCAGGCGAGCATGAAGTGTTTGCTGGATTCTGTAGTTCCATTTTGAAAGTCCTAATTGAGCACTGAATAATGCCTCATTGTATCCTGTGCATCATCTCTCAAAGGTCTTTAAAAGCAAACCCCTTTAAAGTTTCTCAGATATGGCACAGGTGCTAGAATGTAGCAAGAAATATATAAGCTCTGATTTAAACATCTTCTGTGTCCTATATCTTAAACTGCTTGACTGAATACTTCAAATTTGGTGAAATGTCTCTTGGCATAAATGTGAAGCTAAAAGCTTTTACGGGGTGATTTTAGAGGGGGGCCAAAGTTAGGTTTGTAATTTAAAGCAAGGTGCAATCTTAGCTTTGGGAGAGCTACCATTGCTCCAGACTACCACACTGTCAGGAAAGCATAATGTTGCTTGGTCATTTAAAGAGCTGCTGCATACCAGTGAGAAGGCTTCATCTCAATAATGGATGAAGTGGTTCAGAGTCAGTATATAGGGTTTAAAGCATGTTAGGACCTTAGGAGATGGAAGATGCTATATCCAGTAAACATAAGGTACTGACTGAGTAGTTGCAAAAAGTTTACTAAGCCAAAGCTCTATTCTTCGGCTTTTGCAATAGATTGCAAACTTAAGCGAATCCAAAATCTTACTGAGAATGTGCTTTGCCTCTTCTTGAAATATTAAGCACGTTTCCAATAGGCAAATCTTGCTGCTCCTTATTAGTTAATCATGGGAATTTCTCTTCAAGGTAAACATTTACCTTTCGGTAAACTTTGTCATCATTTTAAGTGCCACATTAATGCAGAGGGGGATCCCCTGAGATACATAAATAATTATCAAATAGGCTCTGCAGGTAATTTGAACCACAAATTAAAGACTATTTATATATTTTAAAAGATGCTCTAATGTGACAGACAGCAGTTTCTGTGGAAGTATGCCCATGATTTTGGATTTCATGTGAGCAGGGTCTGAAAACAAAAGTATGGCCTTAGGTTGAATTGTCCCAACAGGATTGATTTTTAGACGAGAGTGAGGTTAGAACCTCTTTTATAGTAGCGCTCACTCCTCCTGCAACAGCTGCAAGCTGCTCCATCTGGTAGGGAGAGGAGAGAGGAGGAAAGGTGCTACTGCTGCAATTGGGAAAAGAAGCCTGGAGGCAAGGAGCCTCTAGGTGCTAGATGAAAGGATAGATAGACTGGAGGGGGAAGGATGAATGTATTTGTGGCATACAGGGTGATTGGAGGCTTGAGGAACGATGTAGCATAGCTCCCCACTTGGTGTGATATGAAGTTTTATTAAAATTTTAATGAAGTGTCATGCGTGTCTCAGGATTTGCTGGGCCTAGGGAGACAGCTCTGCTCAGATCGAGGTTCTGATAAATTACATTCTTGGATGTACACAACTGACCTTATTTTGTTTTAGACCCGTGACCCAAGCTGGCAAGCATCCCAGCAACCAGTGCACTGCAAATGCATAACCAGATAATTAACTCCTTCTAGGTGACGACCCCTGTTTGTTGTACCTTTAGGCAGCATTCATTAACTAGATTCCACTACAGTGTGTTCTATAAACGAGAGCCACGCGTGCAGTGCACATACAGTGCAGAGAAACATGCTGCAGGGGCTACATTCATCCACGCAGTCAGGAGAGAAGGCCACTCATTGAGAAAAGCTTATGGGTAACAAGAGTTTGATTAAATTACTACCTCTCCTCATCGTTTGAGGGGTTGCCCTCCAGTTCAGGAATGAGGCCCAGGGCAGCACTTATCAGGCTTCAATCTCCAGGGCTGCCAGTTTGGCACCTTTCACAAGCACTAAGTATAGCCAATTTAAACAAACAAAACCAAACACTAATGATCGTGCAGATTAACAGACAGAAGAGCTAAAATCCAATGTGCTTCAGCATTGACCTTGAAGGACCCACATTACAGATGTGGGTAATTTAGTCTCCATGGTCCATTCGGTCCTTGTCCTCCACTGAGACTGCCAACATGAGGCAGTTCTGATGCTAATATCTGCCCACTTGACTGATTTCTAATACTGTACAACACTGAACTGCAGGCTATGGGTGGTAACAAATATGGGACGGATATGAAAAGTGGCTGAGGAGTAAAACATTCAATATCCCATGATGACCCCAGCTCTTACTGTGTAACTGATATGTGGTGGGCACATCATGTTTGTTAAAATTTGAAATGAAAACCAGTGATCACAGTCTCTGTCATAATCATTACTCCCTTCCTATTGCAGTCCCACACATATATGGTGGTCAGCAATGAGAACTTTGCTGTGTGTGGTATGGTTGGTCACTCATACTCTCTCACCCAGGAAATTTCTCCTCCAGCTATAAGATCATGAGGAAGTGTAAAGTGTTAATACAGAATAGGGGCACTAAGGGTTGGAGCACTAGCTAACACAATGGTATTGTGAGTTTCAACCACACTTTCGGGGGATGGAAGATTCATCCTCCCCTACTTTTTAAGCACCATCCCCAAAACTAAGATGCAGGCATTTCCCTATATAAAACTGGAGGAGACTACCTAGGGGAGGAAAAGCTCAGTGGTTTGAGCATTGGTCTGCTAAACCCAGGGTTGTGAGTTCAATCCTTGAGGGGGCCATTTAGGGATCTGGGTCAAAAATCTGTCTGGGGATTGGTCCTGCTTTGAGCAGGGGATTGGACTAGATGACTTCCTGAGATCCCTTCCAACCCTGATATTCTATGATCTACACTGAGGTCCTTCTCCCTTAGAGCTACAACTGTTTAAGGGTGTGTGCATCAACATGAGAACAGCAAACCAGACCAATTGTGCTAGAAGTAGCAGTCCAGCTTTCACAGCTTCCTACTGTGTGTCCTATGACTGTAACAGGAAGAGCTGCTACCACCAAAGAAGTTATAAAAATAGATCGAAGTAATCAAATGTCCATAATAGATGCATTCCTCATTTTTCTAAGGGAGAAGTAATTCTGGAAGGACCAGTGGTGACAGAGGTACAGTAGAACCTCAAGAGTTACAAACACCTCAGGAATGGAGGTTGTTTGTCACTCTGAAATGTTCGTAACACCAAACAAAACATTTATAGTTGTAAACTTTTGAAAGAACAACTGAACATTGACTTAATACAGCTTTGAAACTTTACTATGCAGAAGAAAAATGCCACTTTTAACCATCTTCTTTTTAATGAAAAAGATGTATGCACAGAAACAGTTTCCTTATCTTGTCAAATCTTTTTTTAAAACCTTTCCCTTTTTTAGTAGTTTATGTTTAACACAGTACTGTACTTGCTTTTCAGGGGGAGGGTCTCTGTTGCCTGATTGCGTACTTCTGGTTCCAAATGAGGTGTGTGGTGGACCGGTTAGTTCTTAACTCTGGTATTCGTAATTCTGAGATTCTAGTGTATAACCACAGAGCCAATTAAAGCCAATGTATACATCCCTAGAACAGGAATACCCAGACCCTAACTGCTACCATATGCAGTTGGGATACTGGACTCATGAGCACACAAGTGATTAGGATAAGCCAGGGAGAAGGTTGAATTGTTGCTGTAACATATATTACAGTTGATTCGATACAGTTGATGACTTTTCAGTGAGCACAAAGACGTTTCAGGGTCCTGTTTCAGAACCTAAGTTGTCATCTAAAAAAAGAAGTTCTCACAATCAGGAGTGCTAGTTATAAAACATCCTTCAATACAATAATACTGTACAAGTATATACTGCAAGTATAAAATACAAGTATAAACTGATACATTGATTGGCACAGGAAATCCTGGAAGATCCTGATTAATTCTAGTTCTGAACTCTGAATAAAGTACTTGACATAGGCTATGTCTCCAGTACTTTCAATCGGTAAAACTTTTTCACACGACTGACCGACAAAAGTTTTACCGACAAAAAGCACCAGTTTGGACAGCGCTTTGTCAGTGGGAGACGCTCTCCCGCCAACAAAGCTATCACCCCTCATTGGGGGTGATCAACAAAGAGTGACTACACTGCACGCCTTACAGTAGCACTACTGTAGCGGCACAGCGGTGTCATTGTTAGGTACGCAGTGTAGAATAGCCTTATTTGGAAAGGACTTCGGTCTTTCAATCTTTCAGCATCATAGAAACAGATTTTAAAGCTTCCTGCATTCTAGCATTCTGCTTCAGAAAACAGATTCCAGGTGATCCTCACTGTGACTGATAAGACCAGATCTTCACAACACTTGATTGTGGCATCCTTTTCTGGTCCCTGGTTCCAGAAGTTCCAGACACTACTTATTTTTTTCCGTGCTGCATCCTACAACACATGCTTCTACATAAGCTACCAGAAACACAAAAGTAACATTTAAAGGCAAGATAATTTAAACACAAAAGAAGTGAAGGAGCAACACATTCATGCCACATGTTAGGGGAATATCCCCATTCAATATAGTTCCTCTGACCAGATCTTCCTACTAAGCTTTGTGTGTGCAAGAGGTGTCTGACGAATTAACTTTTACAAGGTACGATATGAAATTAATCTGTGGGGGTGGGAAATCAGAGGATTATTTAAGGTAATAAAAGTTACCAGATTTAACTTCAAAGACAAGTTCTAACCAGGCACATTCTGTGCATGCTCTCTTTACTAAAATAAAGCAATTATGCTGAAGGCATAGTCACCATAGTTGTAATATGCATTTTTGCATGTCATTGATTTGAGTCACTAGAAAGAAATGTTAACAAAGAACATAGCAGCACTATCTGTTTTCCAATAGCAGAAATGCATCCCTATACGTACTCAAATGCAAAATCCTTCAACCAAGCAATAACCACAAGACACAAGGTATACTGTACCGTTTGTATCTTATCACTAGTTCACAAATCAGGGGAGCATCAAAACTTACATTCATAATTTACCACCCTCCAATACTCCTCATAACCCAGTGAGCTACCGTGAACATGCACATTGGTAAATCCCAAGTCTTTCTATTTCCTTGATCTGAGGTTTCTGTAACTGAAAGTTCACGATTACCATGTTCCAGGTCTAGTGCAACCTTAAAGCCAAAAAGAAAAAAGACTCTCTTTTCCAAATCTCTCCTTTAAACTTATTTCTAACATGAAGCATTCCTACAATGGTGCCTTCATCTCCACATCTAAACTGTTTCCCTGTGACATGATGTATGCACCCTGTATCCACGTGGGCAGTGACGGAGATAAATCACTGCACTGGAGCCGTCAGGTTTGCAAGAAAGGGTCTTCAGCTGTGACTCAGTAAGCCACAAGCTATAAAGTGTAGGGTGGGAAGGAACTGTTGAGCTAAAAATTTTTGAAGAACACGTGGACCTGCAGATATGTCCTCCATGCTGGCCAGTGAGTACTGGGAACTTACTGCACTGGAGCTAAGAGGCAGTACTGGTTAAAGGCTTTGCTACCTTATTTAAATTTTGTTTGACACTGTCATGCCAACAGGGAATCCTTCTCATTGCCACAAGGGAGAACCAAAACTTGGTTTGCTGGGATCCTGCCTCTTATTCCTTTTCTGTCAGAGGAAGAATTACAGCTGTATTTGAACCTGGCTGAGAAAAATGCAGGAGCAAGCACCAAGATGGGGATCCTGAAATTATTCCCAATCTGGAGGAGGAAAGCAAGCAGCTTTCTTGAAAAGGAATTTGATGCGTTAATAATCCCTTATTCTGGAGGAAAGGAAGCAATCCCTTCATGCACCTGAAGAGGTAGTTGCAAACTAAACTGGATAGGGATTATGTCTTTTGAAAACCATGTATGTTTACAACCATACATAAATAGGAAAAGTACTTAAAGATGCTGCATTAGAGTATTTTCTCTGCACATGTAAAATGCCATATATGGTGGGATAGTTGGCACTTTCATCCTTCTCTAGTTTTTCTAATGCTTTTAACAGTGATTTATATGAGTGCGATCCATGCTCACGTTCTCCATTCCTTTTAAAATCTGACAGAGAAAAAAAACACACTTAACGTGGAAAGTACAATTTACATATGTATTATAATCTATTTGTGAACATGCTTTATAGAAGAACTCTATTAAACAATGCATATTTCATAATATTAAATTTTTGAAAAAGCAAGTTGTGGGGTTTGTGGCTACAACACACTAACTATTCGCTCCATGACACAGAAGTGTATGGAAGATGTAATTATGTATTTAAGAAAGTATCTAGTGTTGATCATTTTTCTTGACAGACTCTTGCATGTGATACATATTGATCTGTTTCATAACTGAGTATCTCCCCACAGATTCATCCAGTACAACCATCTGAGCTTTAATTTGACAGGCAAAATTATCAGGACACTTAACACTGTCTAGCAAATGTAACAGAAAGGCTTCTGTACCAGGCCTTGGTAATGAGATAGACAGGCCATCTAATAGTCATATTTTTGAATGAAAAAGCATTTTGTTCTAGTAGCATACTAGTTTTACAGCTTGCTTTGCACAATGGCTGATTTCTTACAGGATTCTCCCTGTTGAGCTCACTTTGCCTATGTTGGGGTTTTATGTCTCCAAGAGAGTTGCACAATTTGTGAAAAGGAGTAAAAGTCTGTGCAGAAGGGTGCTTGTTGTATCACTTGTAATTTTGTACACATGTACTATTGCTTCCTCCCACTTGGTTTGCTTTTGCTAAGAGCCTTCGGAGAAGGGTTAACTGTTTCAGAATGCAAAGCACGCTGCTCCTCCTCCCTCTGATTCTGCTTCTTTAGCCTGGGGCTTCTCCTGTACCCTACTCTTCCCCCCTCATAAAGGTATTAGAATATAAAATTGCAATGGCCTCTCTTGTAATGCCAACTTTGGTCAGTGCATTAGTACTAATGAGTGGGAGTGTTCAGTGCACTATACTGGTTGATCAGTTAATTGTTTGCTAATGGCACAGGTGGTATGAGCAGCCTCTCTCCAAACCACAGGTTCACTATGTTGTATCATGCAGGGTAGCAAAGCACAAAATATGGGTGAAATTACATTCAGGCATGGCCTTTCACAAGTGATTGTCCCTGAGATAAGCATACCAACTGTAAAGGAGTAACCAGCACCCTCCATGCGAGCATCATTCAGGGCTGCAAGTTCTGTAGGACTTCTCTCATATACGGCATGTACGGGTTGGTAATTTAAAAAGCACTTTGTCTCATTTTTTAAAAATGCAATAACATTTTCAAAGTAGAGGCTAGTAACACTACAGCTCACAATATCATTACTGCTGTGTGGAGGACAATTATTTCTATACAGGTTGGCTTGTCCCACTAGCTTGTGTCAATGGTAAAAAAATCTTTCACAAATTTCATTTTCCATAACTGCATATTGTGACAAAGTTCTTCCTCTATCTTGGTGGGTCCTGCGCTTATTGGCAGATTTTCTTGCCTCAAAGTTTCACCATGTGGGTTGGGGAACAGCCCAGAGACCTTTCCCTCTGGGAGAACCCACAGTCTAGGTCAATTGGGAGGTTTGGGGGGAACCCAGGCCCGCCCTCTACTCCGGGTTCCAGCCCAGGGCCCTGTGGACTGCAGCTGTCTATAGTGCCTCCTGTAACAGCTGCAGGACAGCTACAACTCCCTGAGCTACATCCCCATGGCCTTCTCCAAACACCTTCCTTATTCTCACCTCAGGACTTTCCTCCTGGTGTCTGATAACGCTTGTGCTCCTCAGTCCTCCAGCAGC
Organism: Trachemys scripta elegans; assembly: GCF_013100865.1. Classification (NCBI taxonomy): domain Eukaryota; kingdom Metazoa; phylum Chordata; order Testudines; family Emydidae; genus Trachemys; species Trachemys scripta. The sequence goes on along the minus strand of NC_048307.1, from coordinate 23,833,263 downwards.
ACACCCTCTCACTCTCAGCTCCTTGCGCCTCTTGCTCCCAGCTCCTCACACTCCCCCCACAAACTGGGTTGAGCTCCTTTTTAAAAACCCAGGTGCCCTGATTAGCCTGCCTTAATTGATTCTAGAAGCTTCTTCTTAATTGGCTCCAGGTGCCCTAATTAGCCTGCCTGCCTTAACTGGTTCTAGCAGGTTCCTGATTACTCTAGTATAGCCCCTGCTCTGGTCACTCAGGGAACAGAAAACTAATCATCCAGTGACCAGTATATTTGCCCTCTACCAGACTCCTGTACCCCACTGGTCTGGGTCTGTCACAATATGTACTGAGAAAGAGATGACAACAAAAAGTCAAGGTAAAGAGGAATGAACATTATAATTTAACTAATCCCAAAAGTCTTCTGTGTCTTTCATCACACTGGGCCATAAGGTGTAAAAGGGAAGCATTTTCTTGCCGATGGATTATTTTGGTTGGTATTTTTGGTGCGGTAGTGGAAAAGAGAGGCTTGTCTGTACACTACCCATAACTGAAAGGATACTGACACCTACACTCAACGTGTCACAGGGGAAAATGGTCTCCAGTTACTGTAAAACTTGTTTACTGCTTTGTCTTCCAAATCTGTGTGCTTGCTGGAGCCTCTCTCTTTAGCACAAAACATTAGAGAGCAGGAAACTCCTTTAGTAGCTAAGAATACATGGGTTTTGACAATACTGCAGCGTGACAGAACTCCCCCCTGGGGTGGGGAGTGAGTGGTTTTTCCCCATATAAAGTTTAATAAACACAATGGTGGGAGCATGCTGCAGCAAGTTCTACATAAATCATGCCACCACCACCATTTCCACCCACGTAATTTGCAAAGATGCTTATTTTTCCTTTTGTTAAATGAATTTCATTGTGGCCAAAAGGTGCCAGATTGATATCCTCTGGAAAGCAAAGACTCCCTGAACAGAATACACACACTATAGTTAATGATAATGCAAACTTTCCACAATGTTCCAAAAGTGAGTTTCATTTCTGTTCTGGAGTGACCACATCAAGGGGTCAGAGGGTAATTTTATCTACATAGTAAAGAAACAAAAGGTGGAAAGGTTAATATTAGAAGAAATGACATTGGAGATGATGGCTTGTGATGTACAGATAGGATTACAAGGTTCCTGACAAAGATGGGACTCAGGTGAAAAATTCAGGCCCATATCTGGATGTTTACACATCCCTGAATTTTGAGGCTGTTGTGATCTCGTCTGCAGTTCAGAGACCCTTTATCAAGACAATCATAAAATTTTTTGGCCCAACAACCTCGAATGATACAAGGGATATATCAGTTTGTCATGGTGAAGATGAAATTTAGTGCCCGTATTGGAGAACTTGTTCTAGATACAATGATTTACTATCTGTTACACTACAGAGCAACACCTGGGGCTGCTTCTCAGAAAACTGCTTGACATTTGCCTTTCGTGTGAATTTTCCCAAAAAGTTTTTTTACAAGCGGAAGTTGATAACTTAGTTTTAAAAATAACCTTGGAAATCAGTCTCTTATTTTTATGCTTCTTTGAGAAAAGGACATTATCTCTGTATCACACCTACTTGAGAGTTAGTGGGTGCAAAACTCAAAAGCAAAAAATTTAGGCTAGGACTTTCAGAAGAGTTTAACGAAATTAAGTTCCAAAATCCTATTGAATTTCAATGGGAGTTAGACACTTCGTCAAAATTGATCCAGAGATGAAAGTGGTCCATTACAGTTACCCACACTAATGTACTGAACCCACTTTTTATGAGCAACATTTTACATGATCCACTATATAACAAAGCAAAAATGTCAATACGTCTATAAATATCTGATGTCTTTGTAAAGATTAAATATGGAGATAAACAACACTAAACAGATTTGAGATGGGTCCAAACTAGAACCTAACACCTTCAAGTTTAAGACTGTGTTACTGATCATCTCAATTATCAGAATCCAGTTTCACATTTTGTTTCTGGGTCAGATCCAGAAGCAGAAATGACCTGTTTTCTAGTTGTAGTTTGTGTGTCCAAATGTGACAAAAACAGCTGTTATCACAAGACTCCAACCCTTTTGGGGCCCAAATTTTGAAAACAGGTCTTAAGATTTTGGCACCTTCAGTTCCAAATCTTAGCCCTTATTTCTCTGGACAGTCTTTTGAGCCAGATGCAAAACTGGGTGTGAATGCAATGTTGAGTATGAGTTTTTAAACATACTCCAAGTCAGATTCAGAGAAAGTTTTTGTAGCTAGAGAATTGCTGGATGTTTCCTGGAGGATAAGCATTAACTAAGAAGATCTGAAAATATCCCTGGCTCTTGTCAGAAGAGCATATTACAAAATTAAACACCACAGTTCTGGAGGACCACAGGCAACTTATGACAGAAGACTGAAAGTACAAGAAAAAATAAATTTAAAAATATAAGAAAAATATCCAGTATTCCAAGACCAAAACCACAGCTGAGATGTGTGGTAACGTATTTATTGTGCCCTAGACAAGTTGCTGAGCTGAACTTAAGAAGCCTGGGTGGATCGGTAACTAGGGCTAACCCAAAGTGCACTCTACTGGGAATCTACATGCAACCTTGTAATATCACACTATGTTACATAAATACCTCATTACAGCATTACTACCCCTCAAGCTCATTTACCAGAACTAGCTAATTATGACTCGGATACAAGAAAAATTACTTAAGGGGAAACAGGGTCTCTTTAAAGAAAGAACCAGGCCAGTTAGCATCTTGAATTCTTCATCACCCACTGTTCTGAAGGTGTATAACTAGAAGGTCACAACCTTCTTCGTGGATTTCAGTCAGTCATGTTTTTTTTACCTTCTTCCTGATTTTTTTTGTTTGTTCTTTCCTGACCTTATCTTTCCTTCCTCCTCACACTGTTCCTTTCACACTTCACCATGCTTTCTATTTGCCTTTTCATTGCCTCTTTCTTGCCCCGCCCCTTCCCAAGAGAAGGATTCCTGCTGCTACATTTTCTTCCCTCTTCAACTGCCCAAATCTAACTGTCAAAGAACATGCCAGAACCTTCTGATTCTAGCATTCCATCCTTTGCCAAAGTTAATGGGAGCCAACCAACACACTCAGCTCTGTGCTAATACTAGTATGACGAGGAAAGGTATCACCCATATTCAAATTTTGAGACCTACAGTGTGTAGTTGAGTGCCCAGATTCAAGTACACCATAGATGTTGATGCTTAGGTCCTTAGAGAGGGTATTTAAGTGCTGCTCTGGGTGTCAATATGATCACTTAGATGCCCAGAAGGAATATTTAGGTGTCTAACTTTCAACCATCAAGTTTGAAAATTGGGCTCTGACTTGGCCAGCATGCTCAACCTTCGGCTAAAAATTAAAACTGCCTGTCCACCTCAATTTCTTTGGGAACGCCACCGAATGAGAAAAGGAATATATGATTTGCTTGCACGGCTTGCTGCTGCGCAAAATACTTCTGGTGCTCCATCGGGTCACACTTCAGACTGCACTTTGGAAAGCACAGAATGAATTCTATACAAGTTCTCCCAAAGACACACAGTATGGGGCATAGCTGCCTTTCAGAGGCATGTACAAGTGAACTGAGGTGGGGGGCTACTTCTTGTTTTCAGCCTCAGGCTGGACATGGCTAGTCAGTTGATGCAGCCAGGATTTTTATGCGCCAGTCAGATTAGATCAGCTGCTTGTCCTTGAGGAGAGGGATGTACAAGACAACTTAATTTTAAAACAAATTATCAGGCTCTGCGGGTCTATTGCTGGGGTTGTTTCGGAACAGACCAGGACAGTTACAGCATGAAAGGGGGCAGTATTGTGGGGAAAACAAAGCTGAAAGGGTTGATGAGTGCCACAAAGTAAGAAATGCAGCTTGTTAGATGAACTGGAGAAAGAAAAAACCTTTAGATTTACATGTTTATCAGAGGATACTAGGGTTTTGTAGCATCACAGAACAGACAGACAATTACCATCCGGGATTAACATTTTACTTATAGGAAAAATCAGGGACAGATTGTAGACATGGTGCAGGGCGGGGGGAACATGAAGCAGGAAGACCCCTGACATTTTGGTTTCATTGGTGACGGAATGAAGCTAATACAACAAACAATCTTTCACCCTTCCTCACTAGCAGCTCACCAGACAGCCTGCACCTGAACACAAAGATGGGGTTCAAGGCTGGGGGCAGAGCTGGCAAGCAGCATCTTTTTGTAGCACATTTCCATCAAAGCAAGGTAGAAAAAATCTTTCAGAAGTTAATGACCCCACATCTTCTATCCTGCCCCCCCAGCTTTGATGCGAGGTGGGGGAAATGCAAGTGCAGCAGAGACAGCCAGTGGACGTATGTGGTGTTAATTCAACACAGGTTATGACTTTATCCTTAAAAGAATGCTCCACAGTCCGTTTGTACCTGGAGAAGGCAAGTCAGAACTTCTAATATCTTCAGACCTTTCATTCTGCCTTATCCACAAATATACTGAGCATGTATGTAGGACATGTAGTACAATACTATATCTGGGTTGATTCCATTGTTCAAAATGAGCCACTTTTCCTATTACCCAAATTCCATCCATCCACCTTATTCTCCTCCCATTGGAAGGATAATAGGGCCACTACCCAAACAGGCCCACACCCTAAAGGAGCTGCTGTGTACTGGAATATCTCCCTAGCTTCTAAACATTATATGACCAAATGCTGTAAATCTAATTCACAAAAAATATTTAACAGTAAAAATGTAACCAAAGATCGGGGGGTGGGGGCGGGAGGGCAAAAGTTTTTTCCCCCATGGTCCTCCACATTTACCTGGAAGGGAAGGTGCATATAGCAGCATATCTTCATTAATAAGAACATTAAGACAAAATAATTGGCTTCTGTGGGTCCCTGAAAAAGAAAACAGCTGGCAGAGCCAAATAGATTATGCTAATACCAATATTAATGAAGTTCTGGAAGAGCCTGAATTGCTCCAGGGAAGAAATAGCGAAACAAGGCATGGTCACTTTGAAATAGCATTTCATCCGATTCACTGTTCAGCCATTTCTAAAGCACAAAGTTATTTATAGGTAATGCTATCCATGTGTTGCAGAGTGTACATAGCATTCATTAGCACATCACTGCAGCTTTACTCTCAAGCACAATAAATTAGCAGTAAAGATTTAGGTCATTCTTTTAAAGTCTATTTTTGGAAGACATGCCATTTCTGTAAGAACAGCATTTTAGTCCATTTATCGCTGCTGAGTAGAACTGCAAACAAATAATGCACCATAATGAAATTTTTTATAATCCTCCCTGCCAACATCCTGCTGTAATTACTCACATGTTCTGAATACGGAATAGTGCTTTTCAGGTACTAGCAACATATGCCTACACAGCTTGAACTTGTACAGGATTTCTTAGGGATTCTGAGATGGATTCCCTCATCTTTATTTGTACTGAGCATTGTTTACCGGTAAAGAAATAGAAACAAATTCTCCATGTTTACCTCAAAGATAAAAACCTTTATCTGTTTTTGCCCAGCAAGACCTGGAGTAAGGTGTGGTGATGCAATGCACAGGCTTGCAATAGAGCCTTTCTGGTGTAAATGAGAGAAAGAGTGGGGAGAATACACAGTTAATGTTTTGGGGGACTCTGTGCTTACAGACTTGCCAGAGCCAAGTGAGGTCACTCTGCTGGATGGGCTGAAATCATCCAGAAATAAGGTAGGTACTAGGTGTACTCATTAACCCGTTGAAGTTCCTTGGGTGATTTCCGCGATGGGCAAGCAGACTGGCAGGACCCACCTAGAGTCACGCTAAGAATGGAAACTCTGGTAACTTAGTGGGAAGGGGGAAGTTTATAAAAAGGACGGGGGGGACTGAAGACTGAAGAACTCTGCAGTGGATCCGTACAAGGAGCAGAAGGGCCAACTGTAAGGACTGCATTCCAGGGACATGGCTAGCTTTACCAGATTAGACTGCAGACTCCCTCACCCCACTGGAAAAAGACGACTACTAGAAATTTGGCCTCCTTGTAATTGCTTGTAGAAGTTACTACCTGTGAAAGATATGGTATAAGTGACTTGTCCAGCACCACACAGAAACTCAGTAGCAGCGGTAGGGATCAAGTCCAAGTCTCCGGGGGGAGGGGGCATTCAACTGCCCTAACCACAAGACAAATCCTGTTCTTCCTGCAATCCCCTGCCTCAGTCACTACAAACCTAGATTCAGCAAACAAGGCAGGGTTCCTACAGATAAGACACTTCCTAGATAATGCCAATTCATCCCTAGTATGCAATGTTGTTGTAGCCATGAAAGTCCCAGGATATCAGAGACAAAGGTGGGTGAGGTGATATCTTTTATTGGATCAACTTCTGTTAATGAGCGACACAAGCATTCAAGCTACACAGAGCTTTTCCTCAGGTAGACCTGAGAGCAAATATAGACCTGAGGAGGCCCTCTCTGTACCTCAGAAGCTTGTCTCTCACTAAAGAAGTTGGTCCAATAAAAGATATTACTTCACCCACTTTGTCAATTCATCCCTTGAGCAGATCTGCCTTGTGCACTGAATAGGGAAGGGTCCTATGTAAAAAACAAACATGGGATCATGAAATTAAAGGCTGTAACATAATGTATATGTGCAAGGGGGCATATTAAGGTTTCACAGGAAACATTCATTCTGGCATTTCCTAACTTAAGTGCTAGAGTTTGCAACTTTTCAATCCTTAACTTTCTTTTTCCTAATTTTTTATGGTCTAGTTTATTGATAAGAGCAACCATAACAAAAATTGAATGAAGCTTTTTGTCAATTTCCTTCATTTTTAACAGAAATAAAATCTTGTATATATGTGCTATTTAAATAAAGCGCACTTGCATATTAGTTGTCTTCTATGTAGCTATTATTGCCATTTGTATCTTTGTGAAGCTTCATATTTCACCACTCAGTGCCATGTTGACCAATATAAGGAAAGTAATTAACTATATTCAGGACAAAACATTTTAATGCAACGTCAGTTCTACTGCAAATGACGCTTTTTAAAAAAAATTGTGACTGAAAACTGAGTTGAGCCCCCCACATTTGTAAGCAGCAAATGAACAATATACATGGAAGCAAGCTGGATTTTTGTATTCTGTTTGCATTTAACCCTTTGAGGAAAGTAACAAATGTTTACCCTTTGAAAAGAAACAGAGTAACTTACCCCAGTTACAAATCCAAAGGAGCACAGCAGGCACTTATCCAAACCTAGCCTGCTTTCATCACAGCTCCTCTGAGGACCCTTTATGGCTGTCCAAGGTAAATTAGTTATCACACACTGTCATTGACTGGACAACTAAGACAATAATGACTCTCCCCAAGTATGCTAACTAACTGGAGGGAGGGAGGGATGAGTGGCTGATTATCTCTGATGTCACATTACTACTGCTCAGGTAGCCACGGAGGGAGGAAAATAAATCAGGCTTTTCTAGTGTTCCTTTTGTCCAACATTTCCTATAAAAGGAACATATGAACACAAGAGACACATTAGAGCTGATACCACACACATGTTTGTTTGGTTCAGATTCCCCATGGATTTCTTTTTTAAAATACAAAAAAGGACTCTGAAAAAAAAATTAACAAAAAAGAAAAAAAAAGGTGAGATGCTAAAGTACAGACCCTATACATCAGCCTTTTCTGTTTGTCTCACTAAAGCTAGAGCATAATATAGCAAAACCCTGAAAAGGCTAAACTCCAGTCTGTGCCACAGCAGAGAGGAAAGTTGAGGTACTGGTAAGAGGAAAGAATATCAGTATAGTGCTTTCCCCATTACAGTGACTCTGGGAAACTCTTATTGATTATATTTGTTGGAGCAAGTACCCTCGTCTGCTCAGTGTCCCCCACCACCACATACCTGAGACCACCCAACCCTAGGGAAAAGCTGTAAAAACAGCAACTTTGGGTCTACTGCTAAAGTTAAAAGGGGAGTTTTTCAAAGGTAAAAAGGACTCAAGTGCCCAACAAATTGTAAGTCAGTGGGAGTTAGGCACCTGCTTCTCATATGAGCCTTCAAAAACCTCCCCCAAAGTTCCAATCAGCCGGAGATTAGTACTATGATTAGTACTAACCACGATTACCTCTGCAGGTCTGACTTAGGCTCAGCCCTGATATGCAGTTTCCTCCAGGACAAATGATAGTGCTAATCAGTGACCAAAGAGCCTTTTTATAGTAAAGTATTTATTTAGAACATCCATCTAAGAGAAACACAAACACAATAAAAATAGACTTCATGCAAATCTAGTTATTTCCTACGGTTTAATCAATCCCTGGATGCGGGAGGGCCCAATTCCTTTAGATTCTCTCTGCATAGTGTCTGAGTCAGCCTGGCCTCCTAGATAGCTTCTGGCACTTGAAAACCCCTCACCTCCTTTCCTACCCTCTGAATTTTGTAATTCAAATCTTCTTTTGATCTCCAAGCACCCAGTCTGGCGAAGTAATTAATTATATCACTTTGGCCTTGAGCATGGAAGTGAACCATTGTGCTGTAATTGCTGCCCTCCCCCAGCTGTTTGTTGGGATGTTTTTATCTACCAAATCATCATGTTACCTTCCTGTACAATGCTCATTAAATTCAAGAATTGCAAGCATGTAACAAACATTCTACTACCCCCAATATAAGTTAGATCCATAGAGTCACAGAAGTTTTAATAATCAGTTATACAGTAACTTACCTAATTTACAAGGTCACAATGTTCATACCATTATTACATATTGGTATTAATATATATTAGATCCACCTATGCTGCAGTATGCACTTGAAACCACCACACCAGAAGTGGGAACAGTTTAATGGGCTCGGAAGGAAAGCTTCTATGCCAGGCTATTTTAAGTTTGTTTTCCTCTTGTAAGGAAGAATTGCAAAATTCTACTTTCTCACAGTCATCCAACAAGAGTCACCATTTTTGACAATGGAAGTTTGGTTTTTCAGTGTTGCCAAGGGAAAGAGCAGGCACGTATTAATGTTTGCAAAGTGTTTGGAAATTCTGGGATGGCATTTCTTTGGAAGGGCAGTGGAATAATTATGAGACAGGCAGCAACTGGGTAGCAGCCAGGAACTGGAAAGGAGTCACCATTTGGAAGGGTGTGAGTATGTTACTGAGATGCAGCTGGCTTCCATCTGCCTGACTGCTACAAAGAAAAAAAAATCATGTAATGGGTACTTATATAACCGGATGTTATGGGTCTTGCCTTTCAAAACCCCAAAGAAAGCAGCACCCAATCTGCCCAACTACAGGAGAAATGATGGATATCTAGGTGGGTTGACCCTAACCTAGAAGATATGTATGTATACACACACACATATATATATATATATATATATATATATATATATATATTGCCATCACCATTATATCAGGGTGCTTTACAATAACTAAAAATGCAGACATTAAATATCCATCTCCAAGTCTATTCTCTCTCCTCTTTCTCCACCTAGACTGGAAACAAGATGATCCATTATACCAGTTGTGATGTTCTAGGTAATGTAAAGTCCTGCCCACCTGCAACCTAAACAGATCACAAAATCATGTCATGCAGGCTATCAAATAGCCATTGGATACGAATTATTTGAACCAGCAACTATAGAGGCAGGAGAACATATATTCCTGGCCAAACCCCAGTGGCTCATAGATCTTAGGAGTTTGATAGTACTGCCTATCACCACAGTATCTGAGAACCTTCCACATGAAGTCAATAGCAAAAAGCAATAGACTTTATGTAGCCTCTGGCTCTTTCTTCATTTTAAAAGTAAAATCTCTGCTTGAGGTAGGGGTTTTGGTTTTGAGATTGTTTTGTTTAAGAATATATTGCCATAAGCCTCAACTTGCCGAAAAGAGAGGTTTAAAATCTTAACACATAGACACCGTGTCCCTCTATCAAAGATACATGTACAGATCGAGGGGAGACTACAACTCAAAGTTTCTCTCAATTTCCTGAATATTGCAATTGCTATTTTCAACTGTATAGTACAAACATTGTTTTAACAGATTCACTTTTTTCCTAATATAATTAAATGACATATTGCAAAGAGCTTTTTAAGCCGTGGATGTAAGCCTTCAGAGTCGCTCTCCTGAGGGTTCAGCTGTCTGCCTGAGGTATGAAGAGAGAATTAAAACTCCAAAAAGGGTAAAAGTACCCAAAACACAAGCTCTTATAAATGCTCTCATTTTAAAATGTAAAATTAACACTTCTCTAGGAGGCAGTAATCTCATACGTTTTATGGGTTTACCAGTAGAATGGGTTTTCTGCAGCTCTTGAAATGCAGTCTACTGTACTCCCATAAGAACCCCAGGGTATGTTACCATTCCCAAAGCTGATCAAACGAAATATTTGGATTATCTTCAGCACACTTGCCCTCAAGATTTACCAAAGCCTAAGTTACATTTCACTCCATTCGCCAAATTTGGTCATTAGTGATCTGCTAATAGCAGATCGACAGAGACACAACAACCTTAGCCAATATGATGGTTAGATTTGGGGAGACTTCCAGACCAGTAAAATAAGAATACTTAGAGTATAATTTTGCATTTATGTAAAGAGCTTTGAGAGACCCCGCCGCAAAATCTAACACACACATGTGCAGCAGGCATCATTATCCATGTTTTACAAACATGTGAACTGAAGCACAGAAAGGCTGAGGGACTTGCTTGCGGTCAGATGGCCAGTCAGTGGCAGAGTCAGGAACTGGAGCTCCAGGATCCCAGTCCTAACAAACTCAGGGTAAGAAATGAGAATTATTTTGTACCTCAGAGTACCATTTAAAGTATAAAACCAGATATTTTAGAAGACAACATTTCCAAACTGGGAAATTAACTTTTTTTTTTCAAACTAAAGATATTATCAGTAGGAAGATGATAAAACACCAGTTATTACATTGCTGCAAGTGAGCAATTTTTTTTAATTTGTTTTTAGTCATAAGTACTCATCTTGAACTAGAGATATTAAATCCACTAGGGAAAAACTATGCTTCATCGCTCTCCACTTGCTTTCTCACAAACCCCATATAATCTTCGACCCACAGTTAGTAAACAATGTGCATGCTTAAAAACTAAAATAAGCAACTACAACAGGCAGCCTACAGATTGTAATCCTATCTACCCAGTTAAGGATAGAACTGTTAAAATCTGGGCTAATCCTTTCAATCCTTGGTCAAAACCAGAAGCTTTATTTATTTAAATAACATACCAAAGTTACATTTGCTTATGGTAAGGAATTGATTTAAGCCAAAAGTTAAGGTCTTGGGTAAGGACAGAAGTAAAAAGTACTGCTTTTAAAATGAAAGTAGTCCATTTCTGCTGACAGATATTTTAACGCACATGAGTAATTCTATAGTTGAAGAAACTGAGGCTATATTAGGAGGCCACCTCAGACTGAACATGAGTTCATGACAAAGCTGAGAAAAGAATCCCAGACATTTTGACATGTTCTTCAGTCACAAGATCATTCCTTTGAAAGGATAAATTAGCTATCTTCTATTAATAAGACCACAGAATGACATTAAGTATATTGCTTTTTTTAAAAAAGCAAACTTGAAGATGTACATATAATTTTCACCTCATTGTTATGTTTGTTCTTTGTACTCAAACATTTATTGTATTTATATTTCTATTAAAAGAAATCAAACATGCAAAAACTGAAGAGTCACGCATTTTAAAAGGCTAATGTGGAAATTGTAAAATTCCTTTTTCCCTTTTGAAAGGGGAACTAGGAAAATGTCACCGAATCTTCCAAAAGCAGTTTTGTGTTTGAACTTCCTTCATATATTTCATTAAGCCTACACAGATCAACCTGGATTAAATTTAAATGATAACAAGTGTCCTGAATTTGCTGACACAAGCCTTCCTTGGACAACTGGCATACAGCCTGCAGTTCATGTCTGCTTTTCTTGATGAAATATCATATGTGGTCACCTCAAGACCCAGAACAACAGGGTTTCCCTTGAGCTTATAAATGCCATATCTGCATGCTTCCATAGTACATGATGCTGTGTGCTATTACCTCAGGAGACAGACTAGAAGTGGGAGAAAATGTTTCAAAACGTAAGTCTGTAAGCTTCATAGTACCAGAATGGCAGAGCCAGATCTATCTTTAACCTCCACACCAGGACACCCAGAGGCTTCAAACATTACTCATAAGCATGTTTCTGCAGTTTGTTAGGCCGAATCTTGAAGTCCTTACTCAGGCAAGTCTCTCATAGAAATCATTTTGGGATTTGGCTTTGTCAGTGAAAAAGGATTGGTCAAACTTGTCTGCTGGATATAGAAAATCACCAATTTACTGTACTTATTCCACATAGATTTCTATCACTGATGGTTCTGTAAGTAGTCTCTGATTATTTCAATACATTTTTGCATCCTTCTGGAAAAGGTTTTGCAGGTACAGAGGAACACTTTAGGTTCCACTAAAATCCAGCTACCTCTGGGATGGAACAGAAGAGCTATTTAACAGCAGCATTTTATGACAGGTTATGAAGACCAATATCCAACTGAAACTTCAAGAGACCATAGACCACAAAATCTAATTACAAAATGAAATTGAAGTTTGGCCAGGACATTACAGTTATCACAAGCAATTTATAAAAACTGCCAGATCTTTAATGACATAAAACCGGGGATCTGTGCAGTCATTTGAAAAACAGTAGCCCCAGTAGCATAGTAGTTCCTAATACGTTGAAGCATTTCTTTAACGACTGCTTTTCTAGGTAGTGAGGTCTTATTCTAATAGCTAGCACTCACACAACATGTTCTAATCCCAGGCTCTTATAGCTGCCATGTTCTCTAATGCAGTCTCCAGAGCACTGATAAAGTTCTGTTTACAGGAAGTACGAACTCGGTGCATTATCAGACAGATTGGCAAAAAGTTATTCTGCTGCCTCTTTATACTTATGTTTTTAGTCTTTAAAAGATTATACTGCAAATCAGTTAACATTTGTTTGCTCAGAGCCTAATCCTGCTCCCTTTATTCACACTGAAACCCACAGGACTAACTCTTGTGAGCGAGGTGAGAGGGATTTTATCCTTTACTTGGTACTTAATGAGCTAATATCTCATCACTATTTGGGGTCCTCTCCTTCTTTGATGGCAACAGTGAATATTAAGCATTGGGGAGCACAGTTCATATATTGATAACTGCAGCTGCCTTTGCTGTAAAAGGCAAGAGGACTGTTAGTTTCCCTTCTGGGATGTCAAAGTGTTTCACACCCACACTTTCTTACTGTGCAAGGTAATGAGGGAAACAAAGATTCTATCTACCCACTCCCACTTCCCCCACACAATTCTGCAATCTTTTGAGGCACAGCATCCACTGAAGCCAATTGAAATCAATAGGACTTTTGCTTGAATACAGATTGCAATATGGGGCCTGGATATTTTATTATTGGCAGATATATCTCCCGATAAGACCTGATGCTATGATCACTGACGCTGGTGTAAATCATGATTAACTCCACCCATGTCAGAGTCACAATGGTGTAACAAAGAGGAGAATCAGGCCTAAATGTGATGAATATGCCTTTGTGTACAAACAAATAGTATCAGCATAAGCAAGCACGCAGTAAAAGAAATTTGTCAAGATTTCCCTTGCCTCCAAAAGATGCCCATCTCAACTGGCAGCCGTTTCAGTATAAATAGTCCCTGTGTCACTTCCCCAAAATTCTAAATTTTGAAACAATTCAGGGATCTTTTTAAGGTGTTTGGTTTTTTGAGGAGTGGTGAGTCTGAAAATCTAATTTCACATCTTGAGAAAGACCACCATCCTCCCCTACTTTTCCACTTCTAAACTACTATGCAGTAGTCTTCAAATCTCATTTTTTATTTTATTTTTACTTGCCCTAATTCATTAGCGCTATTCAGTGTCATTTTGCTTACTCTCAGATCACTAGAAACATTGCAGTAATTCCCATGCTTTCAAAATGGTATTAGATAATTACAGAGAAGCAGGGTTATCCGATTTTTAGCTTATTGGGTTATCCAGTCTTGAGATACAGGCATGCAAGGATGAGTTTGTGTGCTATTTTTAGGCTCTGCAAATTGTTACGACAGAAGAAGAGAGCATATATACTACCAGATGAGCATAACTAGCAGACATTGCAAACTCACTTGCTGACTTTACTCAATGTGAGAAATTAAATTCACACAAATCTGTACTTGTCACCTGAAACAAATGTACTGAACCTACAACAAGAAATAAAAAGTCTTCCCACACTCCCTGCTCTGAAGACCTGCATATATCATCGTGCTGTGTGGTAGAAAACATAAGGTCATACTGCCAACATTAATATGCATTTAGTTCGTGATTCATACTTCGTCCGTAAACTCTGGTAAGATTATGACTACTTACCTTACAAGGATTTTATTTCATAAATGCTGGTAAGCATCTGGCTTGGGATAACATCTGCATTACTGAAATGGCAGATACTCAGCCTGGATTCTCATGCATGACATAAGAGATTGTAGAGGGAATCGTGACAACCTGTCTGATATCCAGAATAGCAACTTTTCTTCTTTAAATTAGCATTCTTCTCTGCCATCAAATCCTCTGAAGCCCTAACAGCAGGTTGAAAGTAAACCAACATAACAAGCAAAATTCCTATCCTATGAACTGAGAATGTAGTTGTAAGGGGAAAAAAGGCATCAAAAATACATTCAAATAACAGCTCCTAGATGCCACAGTAATAGCCCCTCCCCCCTTTAGATAGGCTAATTAGTAGAAACGTTTTTAAATGAACATACACAGCACTCTGTACTAGAGAAGGAGAGGTATGGTTGCAAGAAAGCTTATTATGTCCTGTAAATTGAAGAAATGGTTAGAAAACCTTTTGGTCTTCTATAAAAAGGAGAGTAAGAATATATTAGTGCCGGACAAGTAAGCCACAAGTTAGTCAACGCTTCTTCCCAAAGATAATGAAGGTAAACCTCAAAAGATTCAGAAGAGCCCTGAGACAGTACAACAGCTGGGACTATGACAAAGAATACCAGAGAGAAATGAAATAGGAGCTTACAATACTCTTATAAAGGTCCCCAAAAGCTTAAGAACCAGGAATATGGATAGAAGGTACTCTAAGGTTCAGCACTGAAGGCTTTATTCTGAGGTAGATGTGTGTGTTTTGTTTTTCTTAGGTTATTTCTACAATAAAACTTCCACATGATTTCTTGATATAAGTTATTCCTATTTAGGGTTTATCACCATCTAAATTCTCTATTGAGTTTATCCTAAGCCTTTATTTGCTTTAATTCCCCACCCTCTATCCCTAAATATAAATATCTTTTGACTCAAACGTGTGCAACTCCATCTGGTTTGCCCTCCCAGAGAATCCTTCTCATTTACTCCAACTAATCCAGTCTTCTCATTTTGGTGCAGCTGCTGTCTTTGTCCTAAGCTCAGGTAGCCAAGAGACTCCAGGCACTTCCCCATCAGATATATTCCTATAAGGCCATGCATTGGAAATTGGAAAGCTGGCTAGGCCGGGGGACAGACTTAAAAGGCTTGGGAGAATAGGACTAAGCCATCTTAGTGAAATGAAAGAAAGGGATAGCCAAGTATAGAGTAGAAAGGGTGGGATGAAGAGAAAAAAGGATAGGTCTTGGAAACAGCTATTTGGGGGAAAGAGGATCTGGAGCTGGGTGGATAAGAAGGGCAGTGTAAGCAGTTGTACTCACTGCCGCAGTGACCCCTAGCATCAGACTATGGTGTTCCTGGGATCTTCATCTCCAGCATCTGCTGCCAACTGCATCATTGGCCCTGCAATGGCCTGTCTCTGGCTATGTCTTCCGTGGCCCAGCCCTCCAGCCAGGACAGGTCATTCCAGTTCAAATCCCTCCTGGGGTAACGAAAGTCCAACTAAAACGTCCATATCAACATCCAAACAGAAAATCCTTCTGCTCATTGCAGGCTATGTTGATGTCCCTCTGCTCATTGCCCCTGGTCCCAGGGACTGCAGAGATGTTCTTTGTTCCTTCAGCTAAGCATCGCTTCCAAGGGCTTTTCCCTTGGAGGCTGTTCTTCCTAGCAGGTTTTCCTCCTGCCTTTAAGGTAGTCAACAGTCTAATCACACAAACCCAAATACCCTTGCTCCGCCCCCTGCCCCACCCCTTCTCCGAGGCCCCACTCTGCTCACTCCATTCCCCCTTTGCTTGTTCTCCCGCACCCTCACTCACTTTCACTGGGCTGGGGCAGGGGTGCGGGAGGAGGTGAAGGTTCTGGGCTGGGGCCGAGGAGTTCGGAGTGTAGGAGGGGGCTCCGGGCTGAGCCTGGGGCATGGGATTGGGGTGCAGGAGGGGGTGCAAGCTCTGGGAGGGAATTTGGGTGCAGAAGGGGGCTCAGAGCTGGGGCAGGAGATTGGGGTGTGGGAGGGGATGAGGGGTGCAGACTCTGGCCACGGCAGTGCTTACCTCAGGCGGTGGCACAGGGGGGCTGAGGCTGGCTCCCTACATGCCCTGGCACCACACCGCTCCCAGAAGTGGCTGGCACATGCCTGCGGCCCCTGGGGGGGCAAGGGTCTCCGTGCACTGCCCCTGCCTGCAGACGTCGCCCCCGCAGCTCCCACTGGCCTTAGGTCCCAGCCAATAGGAGCTGCTGAGTCGGCGCTCAGGGCGGGGGCAGCGCACGGAAACCCCTTGTCCCCCCCAGGGGCTGCAGGCACGTGCCAGCCACTTCTGGGAGTGGCACAGAGCCAGGGCAGGAGCGAGCGTAGCAAGCAGGTGCCTGGGGCGGCCAATGAAGAGGGGGGCGGCATTTCCGGCAGCAATTCGGCAGCGAGGCTGTCAGCCCCTCTTGGAGTGAAGGACCTGCCGCCGAATTGCTGCCCTAGAATGAAGCGGCGGTAGAGCTGCCACCAATCACGGCTTTTTTTTTTTTTGCTGCATGGGGCGGCAAAAACGCTAGAGCTGACCCTGTCCCTACCACCTCTTTCTCCTGGATCTACACTTTGAGCTGAGCTCCTTAGACAACCTTGCTCAACCTCCTCTGGCCAGGAGGCAATTAATCAACCACTTCCCAGGTGCAAGGTATAACTAATTAGGTATTTACCCTTCCCTTGCAGGTGATGGGGCTAAACTCATCACAGTTCATCATACAATTTAGATATTTCTGCCAACACAGTTTACCCAGAACATATAATTAGTGTCATACAAAAAAACAACATGTAATTTATCTGGTAATTATATGTTTCCGCAACTGCTAAAAGCAACTCATTATAGGAATGTTGTGCACTTAAAATAGATTACCTTAATTCTATTTTCTGTTTAATCCAATTATAACTGTCTGTCCTAATTGTATTGTAAGTTGTGTTGAGCTGGAAGGTGACTATAAAATCCTTGCTCTTTTGGATTTCATAGTGGTTTTACACGTGCACAGGCTTCCCACTAGACAAAAATCAATGCAGTGAAAATGAAATATTCTTATTGTAAATTCTTGTCATGCGAAGACACAAACTGGCAATGCAAATGGTCAAAACTTTAT
This sequence comes from Trachemys scripta elegans, assembly GCF_013100865.1. Lineage (NCBI taxonomy): Eukaryota > Metazoa > Chordata > Testudines > Emydidae > Trachemys > Trachemys scripta. The sequence goes on along the minus strand of NC_048307.1, from coordinate 23,815,810 downwards.
ACTAAGATATCAAAGTAAAATGTAATGTCTTGAAGCAGAAATTAAAGAAAACACTCTAGAAGACACAATATAAATGGGACCCTATTAGAAATGACAAAGTTAGTGTAAAAGAAAATAAACTTTCTACCCAACATGCCCTCCGATGTAATATAGACACACACCACTCTGCTCTACAACATCTACAAGTTTCAGAGTAGCAGCCGTGTTAGTCTGTATCTGCAAAAAGAACAGGCACCTTAGAGGCTAACAAATTTATTTGAGCATAAGCTTTCGTGGGCTACAGCCCACTTCATTGGATGCATAGAATGCATATATCTTTCTGTGTGTTCCATTCTATGCATCTGATGAAGTGGGCTGTAGCCCATGAAAGCTTATGCTCAAATAAATTTGTTAGTCTCTAAGGTGCCACAAGAACATCTACAAGGATATCTAAGCATTATGAATGTTGTATGCAGTGTAGCTATAGCCGCGTCAGTCCCAGGGTATTAGAGAGACAAGGTGGGTGAGGCAATAACTTTTGTTGGACGAACGTCTGTTGGTGAGAGACAGAGAAATTTTCAAGTCACACCGAACTCTCCTTCAGGGCTGGGAAAGGAACTCCCAGAGTCACAGAAAAATGAAAGGTGGATCAGATTGTTTATCATAAGTAGTTAGCACATATTGTATGGGACCATTCAACATAGAGTAGCCAATTGCAGTCAGAGGACAAAAGAGGGGGTTAGTGGGTTACAGATAAGACACAAATCCAGTGTCTCTCTGCAATCCATGATTTTTGGCGTCTAGCAGAGTAATGAATTTAAGCTCCCAGACAATTTTTTTAAAGTGTTGTTGAAAGGTTTCCTTTGAGGATGAGGACTGATAGGTCTGTAGCCCACAGGGCTAGCTTGCCTTTATTATATTCACTCCCTTGTCTTTATTTGACTCTGCTTTCATTATATTCAGCTGTAACACAAAGTATCTACAGACTTGTATCCTGGAAGACATTTGGCTTAAGTAAGTAAGTTGACTATATGTATACCAGTTTATAGTTTAAGTATAACAGGCCTATAACCTTTGGCATAGATAAATGGTCTGACAGTTACCCCACAGATTTTTGTGGGAAGTAAGGAGCTTGTTCAATGGCAGGAGTTGGAACTGAACAGTAAATGGCTGCCACAAGGAACATGAACCCTGCAAGATCCGTTTGGGCAAGGGGTGATGAATATGATAATAAGCTAAGATGACATTTACACATATCAGTATGTTAACCTTTAGGGTAACTACACCTCAACATTATGTGAGTGAAAGCTAGATTTGGGCATGGTGGGTTGGCAGTAGCAATCAATCATAATAAGACAATCATGTGGAGGGAGTTCTCCATCTTTTGTTGTGCGCTTTCTACCATCTGACCCTGCAACTCAGCGAGGAACCTGGACTATCGGAATCACTTACCACCAGATCCTCAAGGAAGGGTGTGAGTATGCAGATCTAAGAGCTTATGCAAAGCCTAGAACCACAGCTAGCCCCAATACTGTATCTTTTGATGTAGCTTGGAGCTTTTCTGGATTTGTTGATTATTCTAATAAAGATATCTAAGGGTTTACTTTGCCCTCAGTGTGAGTGTCCTTGCCCTCCACCATAAGGCTCCCCACAAGATATTGAACTTCACAGTTTTAGTTCTGCATAGCCTGATTCTGGGGTAAGAACCTTATCGCAGTCAGATCAATTGGCCATCAATCCAAACATTATTAACCTTAAAAGGAATCAGGCAACATATATAGACAGTAATTGCTTTCTGAAAAAAGCAACAGAGGGTCCTGTGGCACCTTTGAGACTAACAGAAGTATAGGGAGCATAAGCTTTCGTGGGTAAGAACCTCACTTCTTCAGATGCAACACTAACACGGCTACCCCTCTGATACTTTCTGAAAGGATGTTTTTGTCTTTTATCACTCTCCTGTGTGATTTTCATTCAAGAGCACAGTTGTTTGGTTTCACCCACATAATTCTAATTGGGGCATTTAGTTAGGGTTGCCCGGTGTCCGCCCGGTCGAAAAGGGACCCTGGCGGCTTCAGTCAACACCACTGACTGGGCCCTTAAAAGTCCGGTTGGTGGTGCTGCAGGGCTAAGGCAGGCTAGTCCCTACCTGTCCTGGAACCATGCTGCACCCCAGAAGTGGACAGCAGGTCTGGCTCCCAGGCAGGGGGGCTACAGGGCTCTGCACACTGCCCCAACCCTGAGCACTGGCTCCGCACTCCCACTGGCCGGGAGCCTGCCTTAGCCCTGCTGCGCCACTGACTGGGTGCTGCCCAAGATAAGCCCGTGCCCCAACCCCAAGTCCCAACCCCCTGCCAGAGCCCTCCCCTGGACCAAGAGCCTCCTCCTGCACCCCAAACTCCTCATCCCCGGCCCCACCCCAGAGCCCACACCCCCAGCCCAGAGCTCATACCCTCTCCTGCACCCCAATCCCCTGCCTCAACCCGCAGCCCCCTCCCGCATTCCAAACCCCTTGGCCCCACCCCCCAGCCTGCAGCCCAAATGCCTCATCTCCAGCCCCACCCCAGAACCCACACCCCCAGCTGGCACCCTTACCCCCTCCCACACCCCAATTCCCTGCCCCAGCCCAGAGCCCCCTCCTGCACCCTGAACCCCTCATTTCTGGCCCCACCCCAGAGCCAATTAGAGCCCTCACCCCCTTCTGCACCCCAACCCCCTGCCCCAGCCCAGTGAAAGTGAGTGAGGGTGGGGCAGAGCAAGCCACTGAGGGAGGGGGAATGTAGAGAGCAGGGGAAGGGGCCTCGGGGAAGGGGCAGGGAAGGGAGAGGGGATTCGGGGAAGGGGCGGGGCTAGGATGATCAGTTTTGTGTGATTAGAAAGTTGGCAACCCTATATTTACTGCACAGGATGAGGTACACCTCATGTTATGATAGGCATGTGTAGGATCCGTGGATCTTGAAAGATGTGTTGTGGTGGGTGTTGATCGTCGCAAAACCTGCAGACATGTCCACTGCATCTGCAGTTTTGGCAGAGTCTGGTGCTGCTTTGAGTTGATGTGGCCTCAGCTGGCAGAAGCTTTCTTTTGATGAGCTTGGAGAGGTTGGGGGAGTTGTATGAAGGCCAGAAGTGGGGATTCAGGGAAGACTTCCTTCAGGATGGAAAATGATAAATGACAAAAACACCCTAACTCCTGTGGGTGAACATGTTACACAAAATGATCACTCTATATCTGTCCTATCTGTCCTCATTCTCAAAGGAAATCTGCACAACACTTCCAAAAGATCAGCCTGGGAGCTTAGTCTAGGGCCCTTAGCTCCCATATAATTTCAGTAGGAATAGAGCAAACAACTTCCTTAGGTTCCTTTGTAAAAAGAAAATTTCCATTTTCTGCCTTCATTTTCCCTTCCCTTTTTCAGTGGTGAAAAGAAAAGGAAAAGGAAAAGACAGACTGACAAGTAGAGATATGACAAAACAAACTAATTTCTGTCAAAAAAATTATATACATTTGTGAAATTTTTAAAATAAAAAAATTCTTTCAAAATATGCAAAACAAAAGTGATTTTGAAGGTTCACACAAAAACATTAACTTTTAGCTAGCTCTCTCCATGACCCTCCAATACACTTTTGCTCCCCCACTGCCTCCCAGCAACCATGGAGTGGCAGCAAGAAAGACTCTCCCTGGAACTATACATTTCTGTACACTATAGCTCAGTGGGTTTTCTTTTTAAATTGTCATTTTCCAGATGTGAGTTTGTTAAAAGCTGTCCTCTCCCTGAATTTGTCACCAAATTTAATGTTTAATTGCCATGTACTCATTACTAGAAAGGAGATTTAGGACCAGTTTATGATCTGGAATATGCTGAATAGCACCAGAATATTGTTTTGTTGTTAGTAGTTAATTATATTTTTATGAATAGTTGCTTCGGGGAAGTTGGAAGATTCACTCACTATTCATACGATAGTCAGGGCCTTGGAAAGAGAAATTTGCTTTTATTACTTGTTTCAAATGTGTGGTCAAGTATGCGGTCTTAGGCAGAGTCCACCTCATCCCACCTAGCTAGTCCTCCCGTCCTTAGTTGTCCATCCAGTGACTTACACAGGGATAGATTCTCCTCCGACTCTGTCTTTTCTGCTCTGCCGTAGAACTCCTATTCTCAACGGGTACACAAGCTTCTTCTGTTTAACCACTTTGACCCTTGTCATGTACGTGCGAGAGAGAGAGGAAAGTTGTGGCCAGGGTTAAGGAACAGATGGGCTAAAAGCCCCAGAAAATTAGCTAGATAATGTCCAGCAGCAATAATGTGCATCTGGACAGGAGAGCAGTGTAGCTTTGCTCTTATTTTACCTTATATTTTCTCTACCCCTTTTATCTCACTCATCACTCCATTCCCTTGTATCTTTCCCTCTCTACCTTGCCCCCAACCCCAGGTCCCACATATTGCTAGACAGGAGAAGCTGCATGCTAACTCAGGTGTAAATTTACACAAGGGAGAAGAACAAAGCATCTGTCTCACTGAAATTGGTGGGAAGCCCCAATGATATGATAAGAAATATCACATATCTGAGGACATGAAATTTGCAGTCAGGTTTTCCCCTATTAGATTTAGAATGGCTCTCACTCCACATTTGAAAAATGGGATGAGGTCTGTGTAATTTGAGCGCTGCAAACCAAAAAACAGAATTCAAGCATTTTAATTTTTATAAACTGACTGTAAATTTCTGCACCTCAAAATCTTAAGCACAGATTTCCCCCCTCTACAAACATTACAGATAATTGAAAAAGACAGTGATGATGTTCCTTTAAAAAAAGGGGGGGAAAAAAGAAGAAAGAATCAAGAAAACATCCCAAGGATTGATAAAAACAATAGTGTGACAGATGGTTTGGAAACAACCCAAATTGAGTAGGCTGGGCTCCTTCAGATAAAATCCACATTACTTGGTAGCTTCAGGAAAAGACAACACAAAGCTGGGCCTAGATGATCACAGATTTTAACTCCTAGAGTTGCAACATAGAAATAGGAATAAATGTGGCCCTCAAAGGTTCTTATTTTCTTCAAGATAGCCTACGGGGTACTTCCACCAAAACAGCCATTCCCAGGTCTCCCCTCAAGCCAGTCCAAAGCCATCACCTGTATTACAATCATATCGGAAAACAAAACAAGAAAATTCATAAAGTGAGGCTGCTTGTTCATTAAGCTTGGTCAGCTGGGTAGCAAAAATAAAAAACTATTAAACTGTCCGTTCAAATTAAAGTAAACATGTTCTCATGTGCAGTTAATGGATGAGAAATAGTGCAAACTGAAAACATGTTTGACAGATACAATATGGATCTCCCTTCTGTTCAGCTCACTGTGTAAGTTTCTAAGAGTGAGTGTTCCGCATATATGAAGTAATTGCTAAAAGTACTCTATAGAAGTCCTATTACTATTTTATAGGTTATTAAATATAAAACCAACATGGTTTCCTTCAAGAAGTATTTAAAAAGAGATCTCTCAGAAGTTACTGGGAATGTTTGCAGGCAGGAGATTAAATGCCAAACCAAAGGTTTGGTGTTCTAGTTTTGCAATCTGGGCTTCCATCAAGTTAAAATTTAAAATGACTTGGATTGCTTGTGTGTGAATGTTGTGTCTTTTGTACTTCTGGACCGTATGCAGCAGTGACTACAAAACAGTTTATTAATAGTTTAAATGTTTGGCTGAACACATCACCAGATGCACTTACCAATTTCTATTTTAACACATGGTAAGAAATGGCAGGTTGAAGTAAATGTAAATGGCATTTTAAGAGAGAAATTACATTGTTCCTACACTGAAAGATTGGGGCCCTATTTAGGCATAATTGCCCAGTCACGTAAATGAGTGCAGCTTGCAGGATCATGTTCCTTAGGCGCTAATGTAGTAGCCTCAAACATAGACCAGACAAATCTAAGATCAGATGAATTTAGTCCTAACCACAGCTACACCAAAATCAAGCAAATGTTCAAAAGTGATACAGAATGTAAATAATCCTTACTGAGGCACATGAGATCACATAGACTGCAATTCCCAAACTTCTGAAAGCTGATCCTCCCCTCCAGTCAAGAAAATGAAACCAATTTTGTCCTCTTTCAACTCCCGCACGTTAGCCAGGCAGCATGTGTCAGCTTGTACTACCGCTCTTTTGCTGGCCGATCCGTTGCACCCTCATTCGTTGGGAAAAGTTAACATTCCCTTCCTCCACCCCAACCCAGCTTGATTGGTAGAGCGGCTTCTGCTGAGAAAAATCTTCATGAGGAAATTTTTAGCTTCCTTGGAAATAAGCAGCCAAATCCTAGAAAAAAGTCAACTTAACATTTGACAGGAGATATGTATGCAGTGTTGTTGTAGCCATGTTGGCCCCAGAATATTAGAGAGACAAGGTGGGTCAGGTCATAGTTTTTACTGGACCAATTTCTATTATGAGAGATGCAAGCTTTTGAGCTTATATAGACCCGAAGAAGTTTTCTGTGCAGCTTAAAAGCTTGTCTCTTTCACCAAACAGAAGTTTGTTCAGTAAAAGATATTACCTCACCCACCTTGTCTCTCTAATTGGACAGGAGAGAGAATAAGATGCACATCCCATGAATTGAAGGTTCTTCCTTGATCTGCTAACTCATGCAGTGTCGCACAGATACTAAGCTTTGGCTTTTTAAAAGTCTATTATTTTATTGTGAAGATACAACAAGAATAATATAAACCGTATACTGTGTCCTAGTTAACTCAATCTTACAGAGCGCTGTCTCCACCCAAACAGCAGCAGCAGAAATTTTGTGATCTCACTATTCAACTTCAATGAGATGTGGAGTTTACAGTATAATTAGAACCATTTAATGCTAATATGATGCATAGGGAAATAAAGAAAATACTTCAGACTATAAGCCCAAACACACAAATAGTCCTTAGCACATGGTTATTCCCACTGATTTTTTAAGGAACTATTCAAACACGGAAGTATCTTTCTGCCTGTGATTCCACGTTTTGTATAATGCTGCACAAAATATTGTTTTTTATCTCACTGAGAAAAGATCACAGACAATATATACATAATGAAATACTGGTGATGGATAATAGACGCATTAAAATTATATAAAGTTTGCAAATACAAGGACAAATAATCCATTGGAACACCTGAAGAAAACCTCAACAAAGTAATGGAAAATATTTATAAATTCACTTTATAGTAATACTTTCAACTCCTAACGTAGTAATACATTAGAATGTTCATTTAAAAAGGAATATCAAGCTGGTTTTAAATGTTCTAATGCACAACAGACGTCACAGAACTAGAGAAAAAGAAGTCTACCTTATATTAATGTAATTTATCAATGTAAAGTGCTTTCAAAAAGTCTGCCAATAATTATATATTAATGCTTGATTTTCTTTTGGGGGGGTTAATCTCCTTAGCTCAACACTCCCAGAGTTGTTTCAAGAAGTACCACTTTCTAATGATAATCCCTCTGGAATGTGCCACATATCTTTAAGGCTGTCAGTAATTCCAATACAGGAAATGCCTCTTAGAAAATTTGTATGTATATTATTAAAAGTTTCTAATGAGCAAAAGGACTAGAAAAGTCTGTATTGAGTTTTTTAGAGGAATATAAAACAAACAGTTTACTGAGGACACCTGCTAATTAATGCTCTTATAGTTTACAGGGTTTGTTTTTTAACTGTCCAAGAAACTAGTACAGAAAGCTTATTATTTTGCAAAACTAAACCCAGCATGGCCATGTGATTGTAAATATGGTACATATAATAGACATTCCTACTGTGACAACCAAACAAGGAAACTCAAACTCGCTACTGCAAAAAATCACAGATCAGCCCGTAATGTTACACAGGCTATCTGAGGCAGAACCTAGTGGGAAAGTTAAAGGAGTGAGTCTGAGCTTCAAATATATTTGAATGAACACATTTAGGAGGTATTGCCAATATAAAGTATGGCACACGCCTGCAATCCTTACTTGTGCAATTAAGCCTTACTTGTGCAAGCCGTCCCATTGAAATCTTAGGGGTTGCAGGATCGTTACCAAAACAACAAAAGGTTATGCTTTTCAGAGGTCTAATGTCCAATTCATGTTGATGCGCTTAAACATCTTGTAAATAATACTTAATATAGAAATCACTGAGTTAATGGACTCCTTTTGTACCTTTATGGTTCACTGAATAACTTGGCTGAAATGCCTGAGAATTAAGAATATATGCACATCTGCAAGTGAAAGTCACCAGTAGCATTAGAAGACTAGCATAAGGCTCTCTGCAGCACTGAAGTCTTGCATTAGGGTCACACAGATAGGGTCCAGGAACTGAATGGCCACATTGCTCTAGAGAAAGGGTTTCTATGCTGACTCACCCTTGGCTACTGCAAAGAGCGGTAGTGGGGTAGGACATGGGACAAGGTAACTCATTTATGCAGACTCAGTGACCTCCAATATCGCAGGACAAAAGGGCACAGACCCTGGATGCTAATTCAGCTCCATAAACTACAATAGTCATCATTAGGTAGTTTGGGTTTCAGCCCCAAATCCTGGCATTGGTTTGGGAAGTGGGTTTCACATGTCCAGCCCTTTCATTCTTCTTCAACAATGTAGTGAATTTCACCTGTGCTACACAGGAGTTTATGTCCCAAAAGGAGTTTAAAAAGCCACACACGTAAATATGATTTCTGTCAATGTCCAAAGCCCAGCTTTAAAACATATTAAGTACATGCCAAAAGCCAATCTAAGATTGAGGCAATTTATAGTTATCTGTCTGCAAAGGCTTTGTTTCACTGGCTAACTACTTTAAGAAGGTTCCACTGATTTGTTTAAAAAACTGCACAGAACTATTTTGCTTCCAAGAGGAGATCTTGAAAATTAAGTTTCACCTGAAAGCAAGCATTTTTAAATGTCAAGTAGGAATAACCACTAAAACACAGATATCAAAGCAGAAATGCAAATAGTTAATGACAGGATTAACATACTACTGAAATACCTCCATGTTAGTGATCTAAATTAATGTGTATTTATTTTACATTCTAGTTGACTCTATATTGCACATATATGTATATGTATGTAGATTAGTGACCCTGAATCAGTCACTGGAGGCATGGATAAGATTAACTACTGAGTTCTCACCCCCATCTCTAGTTTTTTATAATTTGTGGCAGGTGGGATACTCAGCTGCAAGTTTTTTGACTAATATAACAACCTCAGCTGATCTATTTATATATTATATGTATTAGTTTTATAAAGATTTTATAACCTTAAGGATAGTTCAATAGCTCACAAAGTAATAGTCCCCATGACCTAGTCAGTATATCTCCCTTTAGTATTTAAGGTAGTAACATCAATCATAATGAACTCTGTGGTTATTCATGTGGACATAAGGCCCTCCTATAGAATTTCCACTACAATTCAAACACTTATTATCTGAACCATTATATGACAGTGTCAGTTGTAACGATAAAGATCACTCAGAATACTGAGATTGAAAGAACATCTTTAGTCCCACCAGTTAATAAAAAGCGTGAAATGCCGCTGTTTCTAAGTCAGGAATGATTCCTGATTCCTTCTTCAAAGATCATAAATAATCCCATCTCTTCTGTTCTTCACTGTTAAAAATATATCTGGGCCACTTTAAATAATTATTTTCTATATTTCTCTGAATCTGTGCGAATTACTACCCAATATTTGACAGTCCCCCCACCTCCCTTGTTTTAGTGCTACAGAAAAGCTGTTTACAGCTGAATCGTAATCATTCCTCATTTCTTAGTAAAATTTTGCCCTTGATAATGGTTTTAGGGTATAATGTGCTGAAAAAATATTTCCTGAAAAGCTAATAAATAACTTTCTACTCAGCAAATGTTGTGTTGAATAATCCTCATCTCTTTACATAAGTGACAACCAAGGCTGGGATAAGGGCTCTTCAGCATCACCCAATTGTTTCTTACCCCATCATTCAGCCAACAAATGCTAACAGTGGAACTGGTCGTGCTAGAGGGCTTGATCCTTCATGACCTCTAGCACGAGGTTGTGAAGGATCAACTCCTAGGAGTTTGAGCGTTGAACACCAGCCAAGATTGTGTCCTATAGAGTAGGAGTTTGCTATGCTTCTGCCACCTGGAGTAAGGAATGTGCGCTGGGTGTATTAGTCATTGTTCTATTCTTTCATAACCTTAGGATGGGTTTTATGGAAAAACATTTTCCTAAAAACAATCAGTTTGCATTATCTTAAGAATTCATAGATAAAACCACCTGCACATCATAACCTCATGTTTACCACACAGGAGTCTAATTAACTGTAACGCAGGTTCTCACTGAATTGGTGTAACTAAGTAAAAATCAAAGGGTGGTTCTTCATATGAGACTGATGTCACCCACGTTAAGCTATTAATGGGGGGGGGAAATCAAATCTACCCTGAATATCTGTACACTTATCAAAAACCTCTAAGTCCCCCACTAGCACTATCCTCATCAAGTGCATTATATGCGATCTTTCCCAGTGTGGCACTTGTTTCTAGTGTCTGCCAATAACGCTATACCTTTCCTTCATGATGTAAAACAGGACAAAACATTTTATTGTCATAATTAGGTTAAATAAGTCACCTATCTTTGGGGTCATCAACTGTATGTAACATTCCTAGGTTGATCAGAATCCAGCTTGGTGGTAACTAAACTGTCAGTAAGAACATTCTTTATGTAAACAAACAAAATACAGACATGACACCCAAAAAAATATTTTCAGGACATTGGGTGGTATTTCAATAGGAAGCTTCATGATTATTTTCCTTTTAAAGATCAGAATATAGGCTGTTAGAGGCATCCTCTTTTGAGCTGCTTGCAGTGCACATGTTCTGAAGTTAGTATGCATGATGAAGTTACATTGGTGCAACAAAAGCTTTACATAATTTAAAAAGATTTCCTACCTTATCTGCCATGATCATGGAGGAGCCGCCATGAATTCCCAGAATTGGAATAAAAGTCTGAGATGAAATAAAATCCAAAATCTGAGCTATCGCCTCCTGATCAGTATCGTCTCCAAAAATTACCCCATGGATCTTGGTGCCTGACATCAAGTCACAAACATGCGTTATAATGCTTTTAGGGTCAGTCTGGTTCACCAAAAGGGTCACTACGTTGACATCAATGGCCAAGTCTGCCGACATTTCCCTGCTCCAGAGAGCTCGGATGTCTCGCTCTGTGATATACTTGGTCCTCCCCAGAATCACTGCAATGTTGAGTATGGGATAACTTTTCTCTGCTCCTCGAACAAGATCCAATTGCGCCAGAAGAGCTTGGAGTACCAGGAGAGCATAGCCAATTTTCCCCATCTTTGCCAGCTTTATCCCCTGTAGAAGTGACCACATTGCATGAGAAAAAAGAGCAAAATACGCTATGTAGTCCCCCACCAGGCTTTTGATGCAAAATATCTGCATAGAATGCATCCTTATTAGCTTCCTCCAATGGCTCTTCACCTTAGCCATAGTCTGACATCATTTTAACTATCCCGTGAAATTAGCTCCCCAGTGACAGTGTTATGAATTGTCTACAGCAAACTAGAAAAAATGCAGTGCAAGTTCTGGGGAAAGGCACCATTTAATGTTTCTGATCTAGTTAAAATTAAATGAGTGAACCAATTAGCATGGGGAAAAATTTCTTTTTTTTAAACCAGGAACTTGTATTTTGTAATCTGGTGACAGTCTAAAAGGGAGATGCACTTTCCCCATAAAATTAGCCCAGAAGGGCACTAGAACCCCACACCCCTGCACCCCACCCATCTTGCAGGACCCCAGAAATGTAATTTTATTTTTAAATCTCTCAGATGGCTGCTGCTCATGCATAACTTCTGCATGTCTGGAACAGATTCAGACACACATTATTCTAACCTAGTTCTCTCTCTTTCGCTCTCCTGCCCTTACTCTACAGTCACTTTAGCATCTCTGAACTGGGGATCTCAGCGACCAAGTTGTCACTGGTGTTGGGGGACAGCACGTTCAATAATTGAGCATCAGTGCATTGGTTTGTTCTGGCCCCCCAGTGGTGCTTTAGGGGGCTGAATAGGGAGAGGGAGATGAGCCATGGACAGGGAGGGTGATCCGAGACAGCCAAGCGCAATGTCTCCTTTTGCCCCCATGTCCCGAGGGATTTCCAGCCCCCTTTGCTGGCCTCGGGAGGGGTGTCCCTCTGCAACACGCAAAGCCAGGCTTGCTGGGAAGCGTCATGCAGAACAGACTAGCAAGGCTGTCCAATCAGGGGGCTGCCTTTTCCTGATCTCCCTTTTCACCCCGCTAACCATGATGTCCCCATCGTCAATCAGTATCCATCAGCATCATCTGGTGCTGAACAACAGGACCAGGAGTCTCTCTGTAGCTTTCCCTCCGTGTGGGGGTGGGAATTTCTGACACCACTCAGCGGCACTGTGCTTCCCAAGCTATTATGCTGCATGCCAGGTTCTGATGACTGCAGCAGCAGCAGAGGCAGCGAAGAAAGGTTTATAAATAAATTAACCCAAACCCCTGCAGATGTGAAGCTGCTTCATCTTCTGGCAGACTCGGGAAAGAAGCTGCTCTCCCCCACCCGTGGACTCATGGTTTCCTGAACAAACGAGACTGCACTGGAAAGCATTAATTGCACCAATTACATCTGTAGGCACACGCACCCCTTTCCCCCCCTCCTCCAAATGGGATGTGAAATCCTGCAAAGTACATCCTCGTGCGTATGACACCCGCGCCAGAATCCCCCCTTTCCATTCACAGCGCAGGGCAGTAGCGCCGCTTGCTGGCCGCACGGCGCACTGCCGGGACACAAACTTTGCAACCTACCGAGGATGCCAGAAAATGTAGTTGCTGCTATTTGGCACGCGGCGAAGTTTGGCATTTCTTTGTAACCCTCAACACCAAGAGGCCGGGGTTGCTTCCATCCCTCGGCCCAAATACAGGAGGCTCGCTGCAGCTTGCTTTCCGCATCGCATCCAAGGGAGGCAGCTACCCAAGCAGGAAGAGATGCGAAAGGGGGCTGAAGGGGAAGAGTTAAGGGGGGGGAGGAAGAAGAGACAGATGAAGAATATTAGTCAGCCCGAAAGTGCGATTGAAATGTCTTCCCGACTCTGCTGTGCACACGAAACAAGCACGGTGAACAAAGTGACAGGCTGAGAAAGTTGTTGTGTCCCCCCCCGCCTTTCAGTAAAAATAGATGCGACAAGATCTCCCCCATGAGAAGTGACAGGGTAGCCAATCTTCCCTGGAAGTCCTTCCCCCTCCCACCCATGCAGGTTGGGGAAATATTTTGTGCTAGTAACCGTTATTACCTCCACCGGCAGGGTCTGGCTTTGAGCTACAAGGGGGTGAGACACCCAACCGGGAATGAATAGCTGGATGCTAAACTAATTCACAAGATCGAGGACAGGAGTTTTCTTGACAGGTTCAAAACAAGCATAACGGGGGCGGAGGGAACAGCTGAATCAATATGGGAAATGGTTCTTTTTTTATCTTGATAAGGAGCAGACTGCTTCTCAGATCATCATAAACAACCAGCGAGATACAGAATAGCAAATTCCCCCAGGAAAAGCTCCGTTGGCTTTGCTTTGGTATTCAATATTTCTGGGGGAAAAAATAAAGATACTTCTTAAAGTATCCATAGCTACATTTAGGGGGATGGCATGTTTGCAAATAAAAAAGCAGCATTTACGATAAGCTTCATAAGTGTTGACTACCAAGTAAAACCGAGGCTTTAAAGACGGAGAGAGACTGCAACATTTTACATGTGTGCCATTCCACAGCTAAGAGCCCATTTGCAACTACTAACAATGTATCCAGAAAGGGAAATACTTACTGCATTCTCCCGCCACATAGTTCCAACCTTAAGATCCTCAAAGTCATTTCAGTAGATTCCTTTGCAAACAACGAAGTGGAAAATGGGTCTTTTAATCCCTGGATTTCATCCTACAACTTGTTCCCACTGCAGTAAATAGAAACCCAGCAGCTCTTTATCGCTTAAAATCCCCCGTGATCAAGTTTTAAGAAAGCCACTCGCAACTGAGATTTGCTTTTTACCCTTGGCAAAAAACGTTCAGCATCATCTCTTTAAAAAAAAAAAAAAAAAAAAAAAAGGCAATTGTATGGGTTGCTGCAGCAATTCTACTGGACAGCAGCCTCAGAATTCCTCCCAGCTTCTTGAAAACTGAGCAGATTGTCAGCATTACATCCTTAAAGTGTGGTAGAGAATTACAGTGCATTCTACAAAGCAGGTTCTCTCTCTCTCCCCCTCTCCTCCTTCCGGGAGAGTGTGTTACACTGTCCTGCACATGAGGGAAGGCAGGGAGCTGCAGTCAGGTTCAGAGCTGCACGCACTGATTCTGTAGTAACACAGGCTGCAAGCAGCAAAGCTTTCCAGCAATCCGAGACAGGGACCTTTCTCTGCAACCCCCTCCATTCAAAAACAATAGGGGAGGGTGTTTGGAAGAAGAAATTGCACCCAACAATACCTGAATATTGAAAATAAAATCCAGACAAATATTTACCATTTAAAAATTATCTAAGTGGTTTATGTCACTTGAAAAGGTACCCTCTGCCTCCCTTCACACTCTCCCCACACTCTACCCCTAGTCACCAGACTTGGACCAAATCAGGGCAGCTCTCTCGCCAGGGAGGTAAAAACATCAATGCCATGAGCAACAGCAGCCCTGAGAACTCCCACAACATCCACAGCACCAGTGACAGGGGATGGCAGCCCAGTTGGGAACCTCTGCCCTGCTCCATCATCCCTCCTGACCTACACTGGGGGTCATTCAGAGACACTGGAGCACAGGGGAATTAGAGGAGCAGCTCCCAGGATTAAGCCAGCGCTGAAAGCTTGAGAGACTCCTCCCAGAGAAGATGGAGCAGTAGCACCCTGGGAAAGGGCAATTTTGTGGGCCCTCTTCCCCTCCTGTCCTCCAAACCAGTATAGGGGCACTCCACTCCAGGCACCATGTCCCTGTGCTGCCCTACCCCATACATCTTTATCCCTCTGGACACTCTTGATGACAGACTAACTTTTAGCTTAGACTCTAGATATTTTCCCTCTGTTGATTGGCTTCATGTCTGTCCTCCTTCCTGACCCTCTGACCCCAGTCTGGCCCTGAATTCCAGGCACCCCACCATCCTTCCCTCTCCTTAGCTCCCACTTTTAGTGTGCACCCTTCCCCAGTCCCTTGCTCCTATTCTCTTCACCACCTCACTTTCTCTCTCATCCCACTCCATCTGCCATGATGCAGTTTTAAAACGTGGGACTAAAATGCCATTTACCCACTACCACCCAGCTCTTATGTTGCATGTCTTTATCCCAGCCTTCGTCTTGTCCATGTAGACCTGTGGTTCTCAACCTATTTATCACTGTAGGCCACATATGCAACTCTCTATGCACTATGTGGGCCGCATCCGCAGAATATATACCCTGCCTGTATGGTCCTGAGGATGTCACATGGGCTGCAGCTGTGGGCTGATTGGGCCATAGGTTGAGAACCACTTATGCAGACTGTTAACCCTTCAGAGTAGGGACCGTCTATGCATTTGTACACCACCTTGCACAGTGCAGCATTGATTTCAGCTGGGGTGTCTGGGCTATACTGCAGTACAAACCAACCAATCACTGACTTGCCTGCCATTACCTTAGTCCAAAAATCAGTACCTAGACTCATAACATTTTTATTGCCCTTGACAACTCCATGATAAAATCCTCCAGTAGCTATATACTTTTTCTTGTGGTCTTTGGGCCTTAAAATACTGAGAAGACTTCACAATATACATTGCTTTAGTCCAGAGGTTGGCAACCTTCGGCATGAGGCCCCTCAGGGTAATCCACGGGAACGGCAAACCACGGCCACTGGAAGCTGCGGGGAGCCGTCCCTGCAGATGGTCAATGTAAACAAAATGTCTCGCAGCCCGCCAGGAGATTACCCTGATGGGTCGCATGCCGAAGGTTGCTGACCCCTGCTTTAGTTCCTCTAGAAAAGCATTTGAATATAACCCTGTAATTTGTTAACAAATATTTGAAGATTTAAGCATTAGTTCATTTCTTGACACAGTTCTCTTCTATAAAGATTATACAGATGCCTGGTAATGTTACTATAATTAAGGTTGTGTCATTGGGGTTATAAATCCTTTTCCAAGAGTTTATCATTGAGCCAAGCAAGTCACCTGTGGATGAAACTAGAAATACAAGATCTTAAGTCACAGGTTAAATCCACAAGAAAAAAATCTGGGTCCAACAAGGACATATAACATGTTTACTGTTTAAATATCAAAAACAGCTTAGATATATTTGGCAAATACTTAGTGCATAATGTGCTCTAATTGCTTTTTGTAGCAAAAAAGCTGAATTGTGAAATAGCTAAAGTCTAAGGTCTTTACCTTTGAAATATAGATATTGTATCTACATTTTGATAGGTTTACATTTATACATATTGTCTGTATTGATATTTTAAAGAAATAAGTTTGAAAAAAGACCCAAATATATAGAGTCTAATTCTGAAAGCACTTACATAGACCCTACTCACAGGAGTAGCCAAATTCTTTTCAATTAGACTCCATGTGAGCAATGTCTACTCAATTGAGTAAAAGCTGCAGAATCATATTTCTATGCATTTTCATGGGTTTTTTTTCTTTTTAAAATTAAGGAAATTAGGTGCAAACATATCAACAGGCCAGTTTTACTCAGCAGAAGCAGGAAAAGCACAACTAACACTAAAACATCTTTAACTTACAATAGAGTGCCTAGGTGTTGCAATATATGCATGAAAAATGAACTGCTATTCCAATAATCCCTGTAATGAACACTGAATTCCACTGATTTAGTAGACTAAGGTAGACATTTATCGAAATTTTGATCTGTTATGTATTTAAATATAGAGGGTTTCTTTTTGAAGGGCAGAGGATACATTGAAAAATAAACTTGTTAAAGGGATCTCTACATACATAGCAGGTAGCCTGCCTAAAAGGATTGCTAAACAACTTCAAGAAGTGTGAAATTACACGTCTGAGAAGAACATGAGAATTAAAGGGATTTTTCCCAGAAGCCCACAATTATAGACTTCTAAATAGATTTAGATTTTCCACCACTATGGGATGTTTTATATTAATACACCTCTACCCCAATATAACGCGACCCGATATAACACAAATTCAGATATAAAGCAGTAAAGCAGTGCTCGGGGGGGGGGGAGGCACACACTCTGGTGGATCAAAGCAAGTTTGATTTAATGCGGTTTCACTTATAACGCGGTAAGATTTTTTGGCTCCCGAGGACAGCGTTATATAGAGGTAGAGGTGTATTTAGTCTTTCAAAGACAATATGAAAATTTTACTCAGTTTTGTCTCTAAAACATTATCTGGTTTTGGAGAGCATTTGTCAACAGGAGCAAATGATACCAACATTGAGTTCAAGAAATATTGAGAAAACTGGCCTGAGGGGAGTGTGGTCTAATGGTTAACGGCAGAGAGACAAGCAGTCTATTTCTAACTGTTACTGACTCACTGAATGACCCTAGACAGTTTACTTTCTCTCAATTTGCTTCACTTTACTCACCTGTAAACATATACCTACCTCACAGATGATGTACTGTTTAATTATGAAGGGTCAAATTCTGCTTTCACACTGAGGCAGAAAACTCTCACAGATGTCCCAGGAAAGAACAATATTAGCATCAGGTATAATTATGACCTTTTTAAAGAAAAGAGTTCTTGCATAATGATACCCAAGTTGCCTGAAACCTTTCCCCATAGACATTAGGTATAAAAATATTGCCATGCTATTTTCAGAGGATTCAGCCACTGCGGTAAGAATTTAACCATAATTCAAAAAATCTCTCAACTGAATTGCAAGAGACAAATAACTCAATTCTCACTACACTCAGAAGCAGCAGCATTATGTTAAGACTTTGTTGGCTTTGTGGAACTGAAATCAGTAAAGAGATATTGCAAACAACTGGCTAGATTAAGGATCAGTGGGCACTTTTAGAGCTTTTTCCAGGTTTTAAAGTGTTATTGGTTCCTGCAGTATTCCCTGTTCCTAAAAAGGGAGAATGCTGCTGAGACCAGGAACACCGCTACAAAACAGAACTAACTTTTTAACTGCACCCATTGCATAAGTATATTTTGTTTAGCTGATACACCAGCCCTGTGAACTGCTGAGCATCCTCCCCTCTCACTGAAGTCAAGGGGAACTGGTAGTCCTCAGCACCACACAGAATCAGGCTCTATATGAAACACATATCATGCATGAGCCTATTGGTTTGAAACAATGCTTCAGGTAAACACAGAACCCTAAACTTGGGTGGTTTATTCCTTGTGAGGCAGAGGATGACACACAAATGCACTGAGTGAAGTGTAAGAAATAAAGAGAAGGGGGAAAACTGGTTTTCAAACTTATTAAAACATTTGATCACAGATGGTCCCCTTATTGAAAATTGGCTCAGCTATTCAGTTGGCAATGTCCTTTCTTGCACAATTTACCAAGCCATGCATGAAATGATGGCCTTGAGCAACTCCCAGCTCTGCAAAGGACGTGAGCTGGCTGCTGCCTGACACAGGAAGTGACAACCCTGAGCCCAGCGGCTGTTGCAGTGCGCTCCCCCCTCCCCCCTCCGCACACCCCAACCAGGGAACCCCCAGGGACTCTTGAACCAGGCCTCTCTGAGCTTCCCTCACCCTCGTTATTGGGCGGGGGTCATTTGAGGTTTACAGTGGCTGTCTCTCCCCAGCTTTGTAATCATTTTCCCCGTCAAATTAATCTCTAGCTTTATTCCAGGGCTGCTTTATTTAACACCCAAGGGAAAAATCTGTTTCCCTGGGAAATCACTAAATTAGTCATATCTGGCCCTAGGTCAAGCCAGAATTTCATTATGAACTTTTTACTTTTTAATTAAAGCTACTCAATTTACAAAGGAGTATGAACTGCAACAGCATGATAAAGATTGTGTCGGCAGCCATCCTATTACACACCCTCTTATATTCACAAGGGTTTCTTTCCTCAGAGTCCCATCCTCAGTTGAAATCAGCATCCATATTTGGCAAAAGAGAGCTCTTTTCTTTTGGAACCATGAAAGATAAATGCATTTAGATATTTCACAGTTATAAGAAGAAGTGGCACAAATGTTCCCAAATCTCACCGCTTTGTTTGGCCTCAACACAGATTTTTCCTCAATATACAGAATCCAGATGGGGGTGGTATTAACTGCTTTTACTTACTAATTTAAGACCTAATCCACTCTCCATTACACTGAATTTAGCTTTGGGGTTGGCAATCACAGAATCATAGAAAATTAGGTTGGAAGAGACCTCAGGAGGTCATCTAGTCCAATCCCCTTCTCAAAGCAGGACCAACACCAACTAAATCATCCCAGCCAGGGCTTTGTCAAGCCGGGCCTTAAAACCCTCTAAGGATGGAGATTCCACCACCTCCCTAGATAACTCATTCCAGTTCTTCACCACCCTCCTAGTGAAATAGTTTCCTAATAGCCAACCCACTACAACTTGAGACCATTGCTCCTTGTTCTGTCATCTGTCACCACTAAGAACAGCCAAGATCCATCCTTTTTGGAAACCCACTTCAGGTAGTTGAAGGCTGCTATCAAATCCCCCCTCACTTTTCTCTTCTGCAGACTAAACTAGCCCAGTTCCCTTAGCCTCGCCTCGTAATTCATTTTCCCCAACCCCCTGATTATTTTTGTGGCCCTCTGCTGAATTCTCTCCAATTTGTCCACATCCTTTCTGTAGAGGGGGACCCAAAACTGGATGGAATACTCCAGATGTGGCCTCACCAGTGCCAAATAGAGGGGAATAATCACTTCCCTTGATCTGCTGGCAATGCTCCTACTAATGCAGCCCAATATGCCGTTAGCCTTCTTGGCAACAAGGGCACACTGCTGACTCATATCCAGCTTCTATCACTGTAGCGGTGCATGGGATTCTTCTGTCCTAAGTGCAGGACTCTGCACTTGTCCTTGCTCAACCTCATCAGATTTCTTTTGGCCCAATCCTCCTGTAGGTCACTGTGGACCCTATCCCTACCCTCCAGCGTATCTACCTCTCCCCCCAGCTTAGTGTCATCTGCGAACTTGCTGAGGGTGCAATCTATCCCATCATCCAGATCATTAATAAAGATGTTGAACAAAACCGTCCCGAGGACCAACCCCTGGGGTACTCCGCTTGATACCGGCTGCCAACTAGCCATCGAGCCATTGATCACTACCTGTAGAGCCCAGCACTCTAGCCAGCTTTCTATCCACCTTATAGTCCAGTCATCTAATCCATACTTTTTTAACTTGCTGGCAAGAATACTGTGGGAGACCATATCAAAAACGTTGCTAAAGTCAAGATATATCATGTCCACCACTTTCCCCATATCCACAGAGCCAGTTATCTCATCATAGAAGGCAATCAGGTTGGTCAGGCATGACTTGCCCTTGGTGAATCCATGCTGACTTTTCCTGATCATCTTCCTCTCCTCCAAGTGCTTCAAAATGGTTTCCTTGAGGAACTGCTCCATGATTTTTCCAGGGACTGAGGTGAGGCTGACTGGTCTGTAGTTCCCCGGATTCTTCTTCCCTTTTTTAAAGATGGGCACTATACTTGCATTTTTCCAATCGTCCAGGACCTCCCCCAATTGCCACGAGTTTTCAAAGATAATGGCCAATGGCTCTGCAATCACATCAGCCAATTCCCTCAGCACCCTTGAATGCATTAGATCTGGACCCATGGACTTGTGCGTGTCCAGCTTTTCTAAATAGTCCTAACCTGTTCTTTCACCCCTGAGGGCTGCTCACCTCCTCCTTATACTCTGTTGTCCAGGACAGCAGGGTGGGAGCTGACTTTGTCTGTGAAGACCGAGGCAAACAATGCATTGAGTACTTCAGCTTTTTCCACATCATCTGTCACTAGATTGCCTCCCCCATTCATTAACGGTTCCACACTTTCCCTGACTTTTTTCTTGTTGCTAACATACCCGTAGAAACCCTTCTTGTTACCATACACATCCTTTGCTAGCTGCAACTCCAGTTGTGTTTTGGCCTTCCTGGTTACACCCCTGCATGCTTGAGGAATATTTTTATACTCCTCCCTAGTCATCTGACCAAGTTGCCAATTCTTGTAAGCTTCCTTTTTGTGTTTAAACTCACCAAAGATTTCACTGTTAAGCCAAGCTGGTCGCCTGCCATATTTGCTATTCTTTCTGCACATCAGGATAGTTTGTTCCTGCGCCCTCAATAAGGCTTCTTTAAAATGCAGGCAGCTTTCTTGGACTCCTTTCCCCCTCATATTAGCCCCCCAGGGGATCCTGCCCATCAGTTCTCTAAGGGAGTCAAAGTCTACTTTTCTGAAGTCCAGGGTCCGTATTCTGCTGGTCTTTCTTCCTTTTGTGAGGATCCTGAACTCAACCATCTCATGGTCACTGCCTCCCAGGTTGCCACCCACTTCTTCCCCTACCAATTCTTCCCTGTTTGTAAGCAGCAGGTCAAGAGGAGAACAGCCCCTGGTTGGTTCCTCCAGTAGTTGCACCAGGAAGTTATCCCCTACACTCACCAAAAACTTCCTGGATTGTCCCCCATTAGAACCAGGGCCGGTGTTCTGGAAACTTCAGTTAATTATCTGAAGAAAGCTTCATCTACCTCATCCTCCTGGTCCAGTGGTCTATAGCACACGCACACCACGACATTACCCTTGTTGATCTCACCCCTAAACTTAACGCAAAGACTCTCAACAGGCTTTTCTTCAGTTTCATACTGGAGCTCTGAGCAATCATACTGCTCTCTTACATACAATGCAACTCCTCCACCTTTCCTCCCGTACCTGTCCTTCCTGAACAGTTTATACCCATTCATGACAATGCTCCAGTCATGTGAGCCACCCCACCAAGTCTTTGTTATTCCAATCACATCATAGTTTTTTGACTGTGCCAAGACTTCCAATTCTTCCTGCTTACTCCCCAGGCTTCTTGCCTTCGTGTAAATGCATCTAAGATAACTAGCCGATTGCCCTGTTTTCTCAGTATGAATCAGGAGACACCCCCACCCTCCCGCCCCTTGCATCCTCCTCCTTGTGTTTCCTCCCGATACTGTTAACCTGAATAGTTAACTAAACTTCACAGTCCTGCAGGTTTTTCTGTTAAGAGGAGAAATCTATGAGTGAGTCAGATGAGTGTTTGATACAATCCTGGCTTGTTTTTTGTTTTAAACAAAAGAATGTGCAAAGCCTGGTTTCTCTGAACACAGCAGGAATCAAACAGCAGGAGACAATTTCTTTGCTCACAGCTCCAAGCCCCTTTCAACCAGCATTCAGAGCACAAGTTCTCTTAACTTTTTCTTAGGGCCAAACTACCAGCGGTGCTGTGGCTGCAGCTGGAGCTGTCTTCTCTCTCAGCTTCTCTGGTCTTTCACAGACCTCTCACAGACACAAACCTTCACAAGACAATACCCAGCAAACCCTCTCCTCCCCACCTGCCTTTCATGTGCCTTTGTTTTGGACAGTGAGCTGTGCTTGTGTTTGAGAAGGAGAATGCCATTGTTACAGCTAGCTCGAGTTTAATGGTGTCTTACAAATACCTTAAATCAGTGGTTTTCAAACTGCGGGTTGTGACCCAATACTGGGTCACAGAATGTAAGGCACTGGGTCACGGCAGCTCCGGTCAGCACCGCCGATCAGGCAGTTGAAAGTCCTGTCGGTGGTGCTGCCCTGATAAGGCAGGCTAGTTCCTACCTGTTCTGACACTGCACTGTGCGCCGAATGCGGCCAGCAGCAGGTACGGCTCTTAGGCAGGGGGACCATGAGGCTCCGCACTCTGCCCCCTCCCTGAGCACTGGCTCGGCACTCCTGGGAGGAGGGGGGGGCAGTGCCTATGGGCAACAGCCGTGCGGAGCCTCTTGCGCCCCTCCACCTAGGAGCCGGACCTACTGCTGGCCACTTCCATGGCGCAGCATGGTCCGTGGTGTCAGGACAGGCAGGAAGCCTGCCTTAGCACCCCTGCTGCTCTGCTGACTGGGAGCCACCAGAGATAAGTCCATGCCCCAACCCCACGCCCCATGTCATGGAGTGTGAGGGAGTCGGGGCCCTGCACCCCCCACTTCCTGCAATTCACCATGACTCTCAGCCAGCCAGTAAAACAGAAGGTTTATTAGATGACAGGAACAGTCTAAAACAGAGCTTGTGGGTACAGAGAATGGGACCCCTGAGTCAGGTCCATCTTGGGGGGTAGGGAGCCCAGACCCCGGTTCTGGGCCTCCCTCCTTTTCCCTGGCCAGCTCCAAACAGAAACCCCCTCCAGCAGTCTCACCCAGCCACACTCCATGGCCCCGCCTCCCGCTTTGTCCAGTTTCTCGGGCAGAAGGTGTCACCTGGCCCCAACCCCCTCCTGGGCTCAGGTTATGAGCTCAAGTATCATCCCTCAAGTGAAGCTACATCCTGATATCCCACCACCATCCAACACCAATGCAGACAGTACCAGTAAAACTCCCCTGCAACATTCCCAGGATTCCCAGGTTAATGCTCCCCACTCCCTACTCCATCACACCCCAATTCCCTGCCCCAGCCCTGAGTCCCCCCAAACCCAGAGTCCCTTCCTGCACCCAAATCCCTCATCCCCAGCCCCAGCCCAGAGCTCTGACCCTCTCCCACACCCCAACCCCTAATTCCCGGCCTCACCCCACAGCCCTCACCCCTGCACCACAACCCAATCTCCTGCCTCAGCCCTGAGCCTCTCCCACACCCCAAACCCCTCTTCCCCAGCTCCACTGGGTCATGGGCATCAACAATTTTCTTCAACTGGGTTGCCAGAAAAAAAGTTTGAAAACCATTGCCTTAAATGAAGAGCAGCTGCTCCCCCCCACACCCCCCATAACAGGCATGGTCTATACTTTAAACTTAGGCCTTGTCTACATTGGAAAGTTTCTGCGCAATAAAGCAGTTTTCTGCGGTGTAATTCCCGAGGTGTAGACGCTGCCAAGCCACTTAGTGCACAGAAACTGCGCAGTTGCAGTGCTGTATAAAAAACACCCCAATGAGAGGTGTACAGCTTTCTATGCCGGGGCTACAGTGCCGTGGTGCCAGTGTAAACACCCTGGTTGATTACAGCGCTGCGATTGGCCTCTGAGCGGTGTCCCACAATACCTGTGTAACCCTTCTGCCCATCTAAGTTGGCAGCAACAAGGGCCGGGTTCTGTATCTAGGGGTTCCGTTTCAATAACACAATGCAAAACTGGCTCGAGCCCCCACCCAGTGACCTGGGACAATTACATACCACCCCCTGGGTGCCTCTAAGAGGCAATACTTCCCCTCTCGCAAGCACGGAGTCTGAGTGTAACAGAAAATGTTTAATAACATGAGGTAAACGACATCAGCATTAAATTGGAAAAACACCACAGACGGGATTCATAACACAAACCATGAGCAAAAAACCCACCCTAGCAAATTGGGCTGTGTCCTTTCCTGTTGGTTCTTGAAACCAGCAACCCAAGAATCACCAAAGTCCCAAAAGTCCAACAACCCCAAAGTCTCTTGGGTCCAGCAACCCAAGGATCACCAAAGTCCCAAAAGTCCAACAACCCCCCAAAGTCTCTGTCCCTGGTCAGTGCAGCCCCAGAGTTCAAGCGGGGGACACGCAGGGTGTTAAGGGACACCTTACGTGATCCGAGGTTGACCGGCTGCCTCTCCGTGGGGTTCCACCACAGCCTTCACCACGAGCCGCTCCACTCCACCAGCTGTCCCATGAGCCGCTCCCGCCGTCCACGAACTGCTCTGGCAGCTGCTCTGCTCTGCTCACCAATCTGTGAGCCGCTCAGCTCTGCTCCACTTCAGCCGTCCCTTGGGCCGCTCCCACAAGGCTCCACTCTGCTCTGCTAGCTGCTCCTCCAGCCGCTCCACTCACCAACCTGTGAGTCGCTCAGCTCCGCTCCAACCGTCCCCGCGAGGCTCCACTCTGCTAGCTGCTCTGCCAGCCACTTAGCAATATAGCTTCAGGCTCCCCCACTAGTTAACACAGCCTCAGTGAGCTCAGTTCTTAATAACTTTAGCTCTTTTGTGATTTCAGCTCTTAGCAAATTCAGCTCATAGCTAGTGCACCATTGGCCCAAAGTGAATTCAGCTCAGCAGCCTGTAACTAGACTCCTAATGGGATCAAAGTTAGCTCTGACATTCAACAGTGGAGAGAGGAGGTAATGCAATTGGTGTTTCAAACCCTCAAAGAGGGCCCATACCATCAGGTACAAATACCTGTCCCCATCCTCTCTCTCTAGTCACTGGGTTTTGTAACCCATGCCCCTTGTCAAGCAAGTGCTACTTAGGTAATGGTGAAGGACTCACTCAGTCCTTCTGTTATACAACAGTTCCACTGGCCTTGATTCACAGAATCAGGGTAACAAAACTTTATTCTTCCTGCCCCAACAACAGAGAAACTGGGGATCCCACACCAGCCAAAGTAACCACTTTGAGTTGCTGTTGTTTCATGCCAGGCGAGTGGGTGTCCCTATGCAAACAAGATCAGCCCCTGGAGTTCTTTTCCACACTCGCCATAATTCACCACCAGATGTCAGGGTAGAGGTCATCCTGACTCTGCTTACACCTGTATTTGCCTCTCTGGTCATCAGTTTGAACTCTACTGTCCTGCCCTCAGGTGGTCAACTGTGAGCCTCACCCCATAAATTCCTTGGGAATTTTGAAATTCCCCTTCCTGTTTGCTCAGTGATGCATGCAGTGATCTCGGCGCATCTTTCCAGGTGGCCCTGCCTGCTCCACACACCAAGCGATCCCCTACTTGGAGCAATGCCGAGCTGCTGGACCTCATCAGCATTTCGGGAGAGGAGTCTATTCAGCCCCAGCTGCACTCCAGCCGTAGGAATTATGATACCTCCAGACAGATTTCACGATGCATGGCAGAAAGGGGCCATGACCAGGACATACTGCAGTGCAGGGTCAAAGTGAAGGAGCTGCGGAACACCTACCACAAGGCGCAGGATGCAAACCACCGCTCCAGTGCTGCACCATGAGCTGACGGTTCCACAAAGAGTGGACATGATACTTGGTGGCGACCCCACCTCCACTGTGAAGGCCACTGTGGATACTTTGGTGGCTCGTGTGCCAGTCGAAAGTGGACCGAGCCAGGAGGAGGAAATCTTGGACAAGGATGTGGAGGGGGAGGAAAACCCAGAGGCAGAGGACCACTCGGAGGTCAAAGATGCATGTAGCCAGGAGCTTTTCTCTACCCCAGAGGAGGGTAGCCAGTCACAGCTGTCAGAGCTTGCTGAAGTGCAAACAGGAAAGGAGGCCCCTGGTAAGTGGCTTTGATTTTGGGAATCATGGAAGCGAGTTGTTGGGGGCAGGCAGGTTGCAGAAAGCAGGCTTGTGTCTGTATGATGCGCGTATCACCACATGCTTAGTCTGAGCGGTGGAACAGGGTGTTGATTGACTCCCTCACTTCACAGAAATCTGCCTCAGAGATCTCCATGAAACTCTCGTGGAGATACTGGGCAATCCACTGCCGCAGGTTCCTTGGCAGAGCAGCTTTGTTTCTTGCCCCATTACGGGTAACTTTCCCGTGCCACTCTGCTGTCACAGCAGGGGGAGGACCATTGCTGCACACAGGCTAGCAGCATAAGGGCCAGGGCGGAGCCACAGTCTTGGAGAAGATCCTCCCTTGATTCCCTGCTCACCCTCAGCAGTGAGATATCTTCCATAATGAACACAGCCTGTGGAAAATGTGGGGACAGGAATGATTATCAGCCCTCCCCCCCACCCCAGTCCTGACTCTCCCCACGAGCCACGGGCCCAGTGTACAGCAAGGTCAGGGAACACTGATTTACCCTGCCCCTGCAGCTACTCACCATTTTGGGGGTCTTGTGGCTCATGTGTGCTTGCCTGGGGTCAGCCAGTTAGTGACAGGTGAGTGAATACTGGGTGTGTCTTAAATCACTGAATCAGTGGTCTCTGTGTTGCAAACAATACTGCTTCTGTAAAATGCTGCGTTTTGGCTTCACAGATATGGCCTGGGGAGCCCAGCCTCCCTTTTTGTTATCACCAGCTGAACGGCTGCACAGAATTAGAAACTGGCCACAAAGAACTAAAGAGGACTTTCTGCATGATGTCATAATGCACTCCATGACCGAAAAACAAGAATTGAAGGAGTGACAGGACAGCGAGAAGAAGGACCAAAAGGAGAACACAGCATGCCAGAATGAAGCCATGGAGTGGCTCTTAAACGTTATGGAGTGCCATGCGGACACACTCCAGGTGCTATTAGCACTGCAAATCAAGCAGCTCCGTGCCTGCCCTCCCCTGCAGCTGCTGTCGCAAAGCTCTTTCCTGTGTGCCCCCCAGACACCATCAACACATTCTTATCAACCTCCTGGCTCCAGTCTGTACCCGCTGCATTCCACTCCTCCCCCCTCACAGTCCAGCACTGCCAACTCCCAGTACCCACTGCACTCAACACCCATTCCTTTGCAGTTAAGCCCGCTGCACTGTACTCCAAAGCAGAAGGTTGGATAGGATATCTGGACATACACAAATCTTTAACCCTCCCAGGACCATGTCTCCTCCTGGAACCTTCTCTTCCCCCATCTCCCTCAGTGCTAATGTGTTTTTTGGTTTGTCTCTCTCCTCCGGTTGTTGTTGTTTTTTTTTAAATAATTGTTTTGGTTTGAAAGCAATCTTTATTCTATTAATTGAAAGAAAACAAAAAGCAACAGACAGTTTTCTTAAACCTTCATAGTGCATCGTCTGCACCAATCACAATCACCTCCTAACATTACAAGCACTGCACTCCTGATCATAGCAACAAATATTAGTGGCTTTCGCTTCAAATTGCTGCCTCAAGGCATCCCCGATCCTTATGACCCCACGCTGTTCCCCTCTAATAGCCCTGGTCTCTGGCTGTTCAAATTCAGCCTCCAAACGCTAAGCCTCAGCGGGCCAGCCCTGCATGAACTTTCACCCTTCCCTTCACAAATATTATGGCGCATACAGCATAATCATAGGAATATTGTCATCGGCCAGGTGCAGCCTCCCATATAGGCAGCACCAGCAGGCCTTTAAATGGTCAAAAGCACACTCAACAGTCATTCTGCACTTGCTCAGTCTGTTGTTGAACCGCTCCTTGCTGCTATCAAGCTGACCCCTGTATGGCTTCATAAGCCATGGCATTAAAGGGTAGAAGGGGTCTTCCAGGATCACAATGGGTATTTTGACTTCCCTACGGTGATCTTCTGGTCCAGGAAGAAAGTCCCTGCTGGCAGCTTCCTGAACAGGCCAGTGTTCCGAAAGATGTGTGCGTCATGCACCTTTCTGGACCAGCCTGTGTTAATGTCTGTGAAATGCCCACGGTGATCCACAAGTGCCTAGAGAACCATTGAGAAATACCCCTTCCAATTAATGTACTCAGTGACTAGGTGGTCTGGTGCCAGAATTGGAATACTTATGCCATCTATCACCCCTCTGCAGTTAGGGAAACATATTTGTGCAAAGCCATCCACAATGTCACACACATTGCCCAGAGTCACGGTGTTTCAGAGAAAGATTCAATTAATGGCCCTGCACATTTCCATCAACATGACTTCAGTGGTCGACTTTCCCACTCCGAACTGGTTAGCGACTGATTGGTAGCAGTCTGGAGTAGCCAGCTTCCACAGTGCAATCGCCACGTGCTTCTCCAGCGGCAGGGCAGCTCTCATTCTCGTGTCCTTGCACTGCATAGCTGGGATGAGCTCATCACACAGTCCCATGAATGTGGCTTTCCTCATCTGAAAGTTCTGCAGCCACTGTTCATCATCCCAGACATGCATGACGATGTGATGCCACCACTCAGTGCTTGTTTCCTGAGCCCAAAAGTGGCATTCCACTGTGTTCAGCATCTCCCTGAATGCCACAAGCAATCTCGTGTTGTAACTAGTATGCATGGCGAGATCAACGTCACTCTCCCCTTGCCTTTGTAGTTTAAGGAATAGCTCCACTGCCACTTGTGACATGTTGGTCAATGCGAACAGCATTCTTGTCAACAGCTTGGGATCCATTCCTGCAGACCGAAGAGGCAGAGCAGAGCACACAGTACACAAACCGTTGAAAGATGGAGCCAAATGCGGACAGAAGCACAGGGATTGCTGGGATGCGAAGCAATGAATCACAGGGTCAGGATGCCCTGCAACCCCCTCTGCCTTCCCCTAATCTTAGCGGCAGAAGAGGAAGAGATGCTCTGTGGGATAGCTGCCCAGAGTGCACTGTTCCAAATACCGCTGCTAGTGCCACAAGTGTGAACACGCTATTGTGCAGGCAGCTGACAGTAAACACACAACAGCAGTTTTCCTTCAGTGCTCTCTGAGCGGCGCTGTAGCCGCTGGAGCTGTAACTCTGCCAGTGTAGGCATACCCTTAGGTTGACCTAGCTAGCTCACTCAGGGCTTTGAAAATTTTCACACCCAGTGCAACATAGGTCAACCGAAACCCCACTGTAGGTCAATGGGAAAAAAAATTTCTGTCAACCTAGTTACTATCTCTTGGAGAGGTTGATTACCTACAGTGACAGCAAAACCCCTTTCTGTTGCTGTATGAAGCATCTACATTACAGCACTATAGTGGCACAGCTATACCACTGTAGTGTAGACATACCTTTACCCAGAAAAACACTTGTTTGTGTAGAGCTGATGCACATAAAACATTTTTCAAAGAGATGTTCTTGAACAGACCAGAAGTCATGGTCATTCTGATCATGAGTAAATTAAAAGGTCTAAAATATATAACTGTATTTATCCATGAAACTGAAGAGACTGTTGATTATAGTGTCGATATTACAGCTCTATTCACCCACTATAACATTAAATCCATAAGAAATGTGCCAATTGGATGGAGCTCAGATGGATTTGAGATTGATAAGATTCTTCAGTCCATTAAGAAAGGGGTTTAAAGAAAGTCACAAATATCTTAGGAATCTTAAATCCATCTGAGCAATACAATCTTATCAAATAATTAGGACATTTCTTGAAAGCCATGTTAATTTTCTTTGGAAGCATTGACCCAAGTGTTTGGGTTACATAATTTTAGAATCTTCTGTGGAAGTTGTGTTTTTAGAAGTTACATTAAGTAAGTTATGACTGAAACAACAGACCCAATGACCTTTCACACATTCTTCATTGGTCATACGTGTTGGCTAAGGCTGAGTGTTGTACTGAGTAGGAAGCACCAAAATGCCTACACTGCATCTGCTTCTGAGTTCTTCATTAAGCAAGTTTCTGCTGGGTGAGAATCAGAGACCTTTTTTAATCCAGAAAGTAAAGTTTAGTAAGGTGGATGAGAACTTCTCATCAACAGAGAGTCACTTCATCTCATGCTAGGAGAAGGTATTTAAATTCGAGAAGTACTTTTAGTCACCACTTCCAACTCATTTCTCTACTGTAGTGACCAGCTCTACGGAAGTAGATGCTAAAGTTTGTAAGAGACATGTGGTCCACCAGGGAGAGATCCAGATACAAAATTCCCACTTGGATTTGAACTACCGTTCAGCTTTGACTCTCAGAGCCTTCTGTTGTCTATTCCTGCACCCATGTTTGAGAATAAACCATAAATTTATCACATTTCTGTATCTTTTACTCATATTCATAAACCTCATTTTAACCATTTGAGAATTAATCAGCTACTCTTTTTAAGGGGACACCTATCACAGTTCAGAGGCTACCAATGTCTTTGACCCTGGTCCAGTTTGAGTGCACCTCTCCAAGTGACAGGCCTCTTGCCTTCACTATCCTGCCTGGGGTGGAATCCCATGACCTACTGGGCAGCCAGATTACAGCACTTCATATACCAACCCTTCTGACCAAGAGCTTTAGGGCTGCACAGCTCTGTTGTGGCTCTTTTTGGAGCCCTAATAGGATTTTAATTAAATAGCATGTTTTCTTTATATTTACATCTAATATACCACTGTCATGGTATTTATCTATAAGGATAGCATGTGAGCGTGTAACTTATCAATATTCATAATAAATGTGAGCTGTGGAAATGGGTAATATTTAAGGAATAATGTAATTGTACTGAATTATGCCCTTATGGTCTGGAGTGAGAGTATGTTTACACAGCAACTAGGCACCTGCAGCTGGCCGGGGCCAGCAGACTTGGGCTCATGGGGGTGGAGCTATGGGGCTGTTTTATTGCTGTGTAGACTTCCAGGCTCAGCTGGAGCCCAAGCTTTGGGACCCTCCCACCTCACAGGGTCCTAGAGCCTGGACAGCAGCCTGAGCCTAGAAGTCTGCACAGCAATGAAACAGACACACAGCCTGAGCCCCCTGAGCCCAAATTGGCTGGCACAGCCACAGATGTATATGGCTACGCAGCAACTAGACATTACTCCCTGGTGACTCAGGGTCTGTGTTGGCCTATTCAAGCTAGCGAGAGTTGTCACCCCTCCCTAGCTAGCCAATTCTGTAATGTATTGCTCAATTGAGCACCTTTGCAGCAGCCCAGAAAAGTAAATGGAAACCATCAAAGACAAACTATCAATATCAAAACCTCTTGGAAGTGAAAAGAAACAATGTGACAGCAGGGAGATGGCCCTGTTCATGAATAAAGGTAAGAGACTGATTCAGTATATCACAGGTGAAGAAACACACTTGATCCATTCACTGAGAAGGTATGTTGATGAGCAGAGGTGTTCCATGAAAGACTAGGTCTCAGCTTCTTGGGGCTAGCAAGTACTGCAAGAGACTGAACATTGGAGTGAGAATCTCCTTTATTAGACAGGAAAGGTATCTATCACTAAGAATAGGTCCTTGTTCATGTTTTATTATTTTGTTTTGTATGTAACCACTTGTTTCCATAACTTAAACTCATCTCTATTCTTTCTTAGAAACTTTTCCTTTTGTTTTACTACAATTGAACCTAATTGGTGTGTTGGATAGTGGAGCGGTGGTCTAACAAAACTGGGGTACACTCCTCCTTTGAGAGTAAAGGATCTGGGATTTCTGTGGGTATCCAGTGATGCATAAAAGAGGGGGATATTTGGAAGGGACTTAGGGTGGGATGTATCTATTGTCAGCCTGCAGGGTAAAGACAGGAGAGGAGAGTGCTTGAGTGGCTGACAGGCTGGTTGTATTAGGGAGCTGACACCCAGTCACCTCAGGCATAACTCTCTCACACTGGAGGCAGCTAGCAACAAGGTGACTCACAGCCCAGGGTGTCCCATGGAGCATCACACCTGGTTTATACTGAAAAGTTCTATCAGCCTAGCCATGTCAGTCAGGGGTCTGAAAACACCATATGCTTGACTGACATAGCTATGCCGACATAACCCTCAGTGTAGATGCAGCTGTGTTGATGGAAGAGGTCTTCCTTGACATATCTACCTTTGTTCAGGGAGGTGGTGTTCTTACACTGACAGGAAAACCCCTTCTGTCCGTGTAGTTGTCTCTGCTCTGTGGGGCTATGCCAACATAACTATGCTGACAATGATATGCTGGTACAGTCTCCATAGTGTAGACAGACACTTAGTCTTTCCATTTTGCTGTCACTTTCCCCCCTCCCTTCCAACCACAAGCCCAACCAATGATGCAGAGGAGTTGGGTTTTGGTTCAGTTTGAGACCTTCAGTTTTCCTCACTTCTGTTCCTTTGCCCTTGTATAGAGGAAGACAATTTTCTTAACACTTCCCATTAACAGTGCTTCAGCTGCCTGATGTCAGCAATCTTAAGAGTCCGAGTGAAGAGGGGCAGGCAATGTCAGTCATACCTACACTAAGAAGAGGAAGAGAACAGAATGCTTACAATGGAAGTAACAGCAACAAAAAAGGCTTTTTACACTAGGGCTCCTAATGTTGCTAACACTGAAAATCGCTAAGCCAGTGTTGGCAATGGAGAAATGTTTTGGTAGTGTCCCTAATGTAAACCAGAGCCTGTGCTTGTTCCTTTCAGTTGATTTGACCCTCACCCCTTTGTTTTCCTTTTTTACATCACAGTGTGTGTCTCAAACAGTTTCAGAATTGATGTTTCAGTCAAGGTCAGTTATTTTAGATTATATACATTTTGTTTGATGTAAACTGTATAGGCAAAGTAAGTCTCTGACTATCATCCTACATCTTGAATCCTCACAACCTTGTCACTTAACAGACCTATCTAAAGGTGCAGTGCACAACATAGT
The DNA here is from genome assembly GCF_013100865.1 of Trachemys scripta elegans. NCBI lineage: Eukaryota > Metazoa > Chordata > Testudines > Emydidae > Trachemys > Trachemys scripta. Next base: position 23,782,710 of record NC_048307.1, on the reverse strand, counting down.
CCATACTTCCAAGTTTAAGACTTCTATATGGCTTCAGATACTACAAGCAGATCTTCAAAGGGATGTAGTTTCCATTTGACCTACAAGAAAGTGCCTATGTAAACTATCTATTTGTAGCTAGGACAGTCCTTATCCAAGATATTGAACTTTAGTCTAACATCTCAAGATGAAATCACTATGCCTTTGTCCACAGACTTCTCATTAACTGCTTGCCCCATGAATTTATTTGTTTGGGCAAGCAGTGGAAACGTTTTCTAAGATCCAGTGACGCCACTAACCCATACACAACAAGAGGAATCCTGCCAGAAGCAAGATATGAAATATATCTGCTCAGTACCACATCTCTAATGTAGTTTACTTCCATTCCAAGTCCACTGCTGAGAAGTTGACAGTGATTTTCAGTCATTTAAAGCTCAAATGTTTGTGAGGGTTGGACCCCTTGGGAAGCCACCTGATGTGCTGAGATACCACTGAATCTACCTGTTCTGCCAGCATGGCCCCCCTTTAACCTGTCTTGCTGAGCCAGGCTCTTAAAACCTCCTCTAAAACACACACACAGGCAGCGCCACACCCAACTGCAGATCAGCTCAGGGAAAACTCAGCTTAAGGGACTTGCTCCAGCACTCAGATGTCCACCTCCCTGGGAGCACAGACCCAAAGATATATTATTAAATTCACCCCCCTCCCTCAATGTGGAGAGAGGTGTGCGCACTTCTTGCCCCCCCCCCATTAGAAATTACAGAAACTGGGTTTAATAATAAACAAAAACAAATTTTATTAACTATAAAAGGCAGATTTTAAGTGATAAAAGGGGTAACAAACAGAACAAAGAGATTACTAAGCAAATGAAATCAAACATGCAAACTAAGCTAGATTCACTAAAGAGATTGGTTACAAATAGTATTTCTCTCCCTAGACATTGTTGCAGGCAGTTTGCAAAGCTTCTGTGATTCAGAGTTCCAGTTACATTGCTTTTCAGACTGGACCCTGACTCAGTCTGGATTCCCCCCTTACCTTCCCTTTTGAAGTCTTTCCTCTTGGGCAGACAGGCCATGGAGAGGAGGAGTCCTATTTGCCTTCCTCCCCCACCCTTACACAGGATTTACATAAGGTGGGAAACCTTTGTTTTCCAATCTTGCCCCCGCCTCCCTTCCAGTGGAAAGTTACAAGAAGTTCCAGGTAATGTTTAGTATCAGGTGACAAGACCATCTCACTCTGTAGTATCACAGCCTCCATGAGTCAGTGGCAGTATGGAGCATCCACAGGAAGGCCAAGCCTTTTCACAGTCATTGTCCTCACTGATGGGCCATCAGTCCTGTCTGCCTTTTCCATTGTTGTACCTGAAGTGTTAGCAATGGGTGCCACCCAAAGTAGCATAGTTGAAATACAGATACATAGTTAGTATTCCTAACTTCAGATACAGAAATGATACAGGCATACAAATTGGATAATCACATTTAGTAAATCATAACCTTTCCAATGATATCTTACAAGACCCATCTTGCATAAAGTATATCTCAGTTATATCATTCATATCATACACATATTTTATAAAGAATATGGAATGACACGTTACAATGTTATCCACAAAAGAAAATAATTTTGCCTTTCAGAAACCAGCCAGTTTAATTTTCACAATATGTGGGTGATAAATATTTAGAAGGTATGGGTATAAATCTGAAATTAAGTGTAAAAATAGCTGTGGACTATGTGGGATTTTTTGTGTAAACCTGAATGAGTCAGAAATGAGGGAACAACAGTAAGACTGTTCTCTATTTATATTTCAGCAGTTTGTTTATATGAAATATAATTGGTCATTAAACTCATGAATTTTTGTGGAATTGCTGCTTTGATATTTAAGATATTCCATTATTATTTTATCTCCTGAAATTTTTCAATGACCTTGGCTCAGTTTGGGCCATATCAAATACAAAGAGGTTTATATGACAATGCAGTACACACAGACAATTAGTACACAGCTGAATATGAAAGCACTCCAACAAAACATTTTCCCCTGGGTACTGCTGTACAATTTTGAACAGAGAATAAAGTCCTCTGAGGATCTCAGCACAGTACAGATGCTCAAGACAAGCCACTCATGTTGTGCTCCTCTTCTGGTGATGGGAATTTTATGGCTTCACCCAAAACGAGATCAGAAGAGCTCTGTGCAAATGATCAGTCAGCAAGGAATCCAGATACTGCCCAAATTTGTCTTAGCCATTCACAACACCTATACTAATGATTTAGCTTCCAAAAATGGCTCTTTATAAGCACATTATAAGCAAAATAGGCTGACATACATACATCCTATCACACCAGTCAAGATTATTGAATGCCTTGATATTTTTCTCTCTCTCTGATGTAATGACACTGCCATGGAACTGGTATGGTCATTTTTCTGTATTATAAAAACCTTTAAAGCTGTTCTCTTCTGTAATTTTTAGATTCTTTATGACCTTGTTTGATTTAAACTGATCGTTGTAGATACCATGTTTGTACTATCCTTTGGTGAGACCATTGCATCCCCATCTTGAAAGAAAGAAGAGATTGATCAGCTATGGGTCTCCTAAAGGAAATAATAGGTCATAAAACCAGACCCCTAGAAATGATCCTAGTGCAGTCTTGCAAGAAGGCTGGCACCAGTCAAGACACTAGCAGATTACAGCCAAATCCTGTGCCATTGAGCTCATAGTGGGAGCAACGCTGGGCTTAATATCTTCACAGGTACAATGGCACGTCTAATCATAGAACAATGTGCTTGGAACCTTGAAGTTCACTTTGGAAAGTTGGACCTTTATCTTTGTATATGGCTCTAAAAGGAGGGAACATTCATTCATATGCAACTTTAAATGACAGTATAATATGAAGAGTTTAAACCCCCTATTAAGGCTGGGGGTAATTTATAAAAAAAAAAAAATCCTTTCTGGGAAGAACGTCAAGTGACAAATCTGAAAAATAAAAAAAAAATGGAAACATTTTACTGAAGAAAGTGCCCTGGGAAAGACACTGGAGATAGGAATGACATTTGCCCTGAATTAAACTATGTAGACTAAAGTGTAAACACAGATTGAATTTTCCAACCTTCTATAAATAAAGACAGGATTGTAGTCCACAGCAATCTAAAGTTAACATTTAAAAATCAAGCAATAAGTAAGGTGGACCTACAAGCTACTCACTTATCCCAAGATCAAGATTCCATGAACACACCTACATCACAAATGTGACACAGCATGGTTTGTCTAAGTAAACTTGTACTACCATGTGTCACATAGGGAAGTATGCCAGTGACCACAGAGAACTGTAAAAGAAGCCCTTGTCACCTCATGTAAAGGAAGCACATATAAACTAAACATAGTATGTGTTTTCCCTTAGTAGATTATAATTATTAGTCTACCTATGTAAAATCAAATATTTTAATATTAAATATATATGTCATTGTATAAAAATGCTTCTGTTGAAATGTCATATGCCTTGAACAGTCTGCAACATTCACAAGATTTCTGAAGAGTTAAAGTTCTGGCAAAAATCCCAAGATTCCACTAGGGCTGCTCTAATCAAGCTGTGCAGCACCCTGGTGTTTGACCTCCCTCTGAGAAAAGAGGAAACGCAGGAAGTGATCCACTCCCTAACAATGAGCAGAACATTGGACTGAAATGTCAAAGAACATCAGATGATCCATGGGGACTAAAAAGCCCATTTCAAACTTTGTATTACATGACAATTCTTTATCAGGAAATCAGTGCTGTAAGTCAGAGTATGGCACCTTTGTGTATTATGTACGCACTAAATGGTTCTTGGTTTTACGCAGAGGTGAAAGTAAGCCGGTACATCCCAGTACGGCGTACTGGCAAGAGTCGGTGCGCCATACCCAGGTGGCCCGGCCTCCCCAGGCAGCAATTTAAAGGGCCTGGGTCTCTCAGCAGCGGCTGGAGCCCCGGGCCCTTTAAATTGCCACCAGGGCCATGCTGCTATTGTTATTTAAAGGGCCGGGGCTCCCACTGCCTCTATGGCCCCGGCCCTTTAAATAGCCGCCAGAGCCCCGCCGCCACTCTGGCAAGCTCCAGCGGCTATTTAAAGGGCCCAGGGCGGTAGAGGCAGGAGAGGCCCGGGCCCTTTAAATAGCCCCTGGAGCCCTGGGGTAGCAGCAGCAGCTGTGGGCTCCGGCAGCGGGTTAAAGGGCCCGGGGCAGTAGCAGCGGCCGAGCCCTGGGCCCTTTAAACTGTTGCCAGAGCCCCCGGCTGCTGCTGCTGCTCCCCCAGCGGGAGAGGGGGAGGGCACTTACCGGTACAGGGTGGGCCAGGGCTGGCTCTGACCCTCCCATCCCTGTCCCTTCCACCCGAGGCCCTGGCCCCAACCCAGCCCCATACCGGTAAGGTAAGTCCCTATTTCTACTTTCACCCCTGGTTTTATGTGAAGTGTAAACACAAAAGATGAAAACAGAAGCTACGATGCAGCATGTTTACCACTGGAAGTAGGATTAACCTGAATTTCAAGATTGTATACCAAATGGACCACACAGAGGGTAGGGTCATTTTTTAGTTATTTCCATTTCTGTGGAATAAGTATGGGAATAAGTACTGTAGAAGTACAATACATTTGCTGGGAGGAAGAACACAGGGTATTTAAATAGTGCCAATTGTGCTCAACTTGTCTGCAGAAATGCAGGCTGGGTTTAAAACTCAGGCCCATCTTATGTATTGCAACATCACAGCTTTATTTGGTTTTAGGAAAGTGCAATCTATAGAGACTTAGGTATGTCAGAAACAGTTTCCTGAGGAGACAGTTCCTCACAGCCCTTATTGTGTTAGTCAGAGGGAAACTCCCCTACAGCTCTCCCATAAAATACCAAAAAGGGTCTTACCTCATGTCCCAGCTATAGCAGCATTGAGGGCACATGTGCTCCCATACCACAAGTCCAGTCACCGTATGGGACATTCCATTACTTGATTAAATCTATTCAACTGTTTGCAAACAGAGTGTCAGCTGGACAGAGAAGCAAGCAGGACAGATGATTTTAAGCAACTTCATTGTTTTGAAATACAATGCCTATCCTGCATGAAACCAATATCCTGAGTTCATGTTCAGCATAAGTGAGTTATTTTGGTATGCCTCTGCATGGAGAATACATTAAAACTGGGTTGAGGCTATACAGTATAGAGCGACATTTAAATTGTTTACACAGAAACTGTTCAAGAAGATATTCAAATACCATCCATGTCAAATTACTGTGGTGTTGTGGCATGATCGCTACTCTACAAAGTTAGTATGCATCTCTGATTAGTTAGAATGCATCTAACAAAATGAAAGGATTGATTTAGGAGTATTTACTGGTGTAATCTGGTATAAAGTGACATTGCATTGCAGTTTGAGCTCTGCATTGCATCAGAGGTAGGAATAAAACAGGCAAGCAAACAAACCATGCTAAGAATAGCATATTTAACCCTTTGCAGGCAACCAAAACACATGACAAAAGGAAACATAAATTAGCCAGGGCATCGCTAGTATGGGATTGATCCCTTTCTGCAGGCCTGTACCCAGACTGAATGCTTGGGGCAGGGAAAGCATTCACAGACCGCCTCAAGCATGCAGTCACAGTATGTGTGTGAAGTATCCACAAGCAAAGTACATTACCTGGCTTCCCTAGTATTAAGTCGAAGTGTTGGTGCAGACTGTCAGAGCCCTTTATGAACACACACCTTCTGTTTTCCATCACTGAAGTGCCTGGTGATTTTACATTCCCTCGTGTGTCAACTGCAAATTTGGGATTGCTCTTTTCTAATGCTACTCTTCCCCTCAATCCATAGAGGATTTTGGCACACACTCTAACAGTTTGCTCCTAAATGTTTAACAAGTTGAGACATATATTCCTTTCCTTTTAAAGGCTACAGCTATATCCCATCTCTCCAACCTGTCTAGCAATGTTTGAAAAATAAATGTAACTGTCAACTGAATGCTCTAATACTGCATCATTTGACTGTTTGGCCCAAAGGAAGGGAGAAAAGCAGTGAGGAGGACACATGGATTTTAGCTGGAATATTCTCTCTGCACCTGACAGAGCTTATGACGGAGGGTCAGGGGAAGGGAAGGACACAGACATGGCAGACAAACTATACTGGCATGTAACATACCTTTTCATTCAAATAATCCCCTCATTTAATGAGCCTATCTTTACAGTGAGAATTTTTTGGGAAAGGGAACCTAGTTTTTTATATGCTCTGAGAGCTACTTAGCACGCTTTGGAGGGGTGAAAAAAATAAAAATTCTAGTACTCCTGGCTTAGTTTCTCTCATGGAAACTTATTTCCAAAGCCCCATTCTGCCAATCCCACCCCTAAGCACTTGATGTGCTGCATCACATTATGTATTTCAAAATGAGGTATACTAAGAAAAACCCTAATTTACAATTGGTTTAAATAAGTTTGAGGAGGGTCCAATCCACAAGAACTGAGGGGAGGGAAGGAATATTATTACACTCAAAGGGCAATCTTGGTGTCTTTTTGGAAGGATCTTTTAGAGGAGAAGTGTTTGATGCCTTACAGAAGTTAGAGGATGGACAAGAGCTAGATTTTAGTAGGGTGCATGCTCCATACCTTAGGACCCATGACAGCAAAGACACAGACACCATTAAAAATCAGAAGCTGCAAACAAGTACCACAGTGTTATGAAAACCCATGAAAGGTGTATTTCATCATACCTAAAATTTTAAAAAAAACCTGGTATCTTAAATAGTGACTTTGCAATACTGAAAACTGCAAGTTATGACAATCTCTGTAAAACCCATGGAGAAAGGGAACAGAAACCAGCATTGTGCAATGTTACTGCAGAGACTATGCATGAACAAGTCTTTTATACAGCTTTTAAATGCAGAAATTGTGGGAAATTTGAATCTAATGATAAGCAGACTTTCACTATTTCTACCACACTTCTCTGTGCATTAAAAGGAGGTCAGACAGCTTCTCTTTACTAAATTCATTTCTGCTCTTTAGAAGCAGCAGTAATATTTCTAGATGTCACTGTTCTGTACAAATTGCAAGTGACAGACTAAGCAATACAAAAACCCACCAATGGTTACCAAAGAAAGTTGTTTGAAGGGTCAGCACAGCTCCACTCTGTGGAGTAGTAGCAATTCGTTATCTTGACTCAAGGTATGCTGGTTATTTTGTTTGTAGTGGATTTTTTTTTTCATATGCTTGGAAAGCTTCATTTGTTTCGCCCTAGTTTCATTATTATAAATTATTACGTTTGAATCAGCTTCTGACCTAGATCTTAAGGAACTGGAGATTTCCAAGCTGGAATTCAGAGATGCTGACTTCTTCTCGGTGACAGCAACTATTCTGAGCCACACATTCAGATTAATGTGATTGGAGAAGAGTCTTTGCAGGCATGCGGCTACAACCCTGATGCTTACTCTCACTGACGTCAGTGGCAGAACTCCAATAGAACAGAATTGTCCCTTCACTAAGGGCACAATTTCCTAGCAATGTCTGCCAATCACTTAATTGCAGTGACCTAGGCTGTAGTATTTCAGACCAGGTAAGAGCAATACAGGCTAGGCTTCTTTCTGGAAGAAGGACCAGAACAGCTCCTATGATAAAACAGCCTATTTTATGGTTTGCTTTTTCTGTTTTCAGAGCCATAATCATTGAGGTATAACCAATTTCTGGGGTAAATGAACCGCAGAAAAAAAAATCCGTAGACTGGCTTGTTCAGAACCCCAATTCCTGGCATCCGACAAGGTCAGTTTTCACATAATCAGTTATAATACCTAGTAGATAGGACAGTTATGATACCCAGTGGATAGGCCATTTCGAGTCCATTTCCATTATATGAATTCTCCCTACTCTACAAATAACCGAGTAGGGACACCTGATTCTTGGTGACACCATAGAAATTTCTGTTTTCTTTTATTTTCATCCCATTTACAATGGATGAGGATGAAACAGAATAAAACAATAGCACTTCCCCATTGCCAGGATGATGTGTATTCTTCTATTGCAGTCTTAGTGTGATTAGCCAACACCTGACATACTTGAATGAAAAACTACTTTCCTCCTGAATTAAACATTCTCTAGGGGAATTCATCTTTCATTGCCTTTAGCATGGTGGTGCTGTTTGATGTATACAGCAGATTCTCTTTCTGGGACTATCAATAAAAAAAAATCACTACTAAGTTGCTACTTGAAGTGCTTAGTATGCATGAGTTTTCTCAATAAGGTCCTTGACTGTGTTTTAAATCTTTTTTTTTTTTTTTTAAAGCAGATTGGTGCCGCTGAAGGGCCCAGTGCTGAACAACTTGGATACCGAAGTCCTTTACCTACAAAAGGTGTTAAAGCAGAGTAACTGTGGTGGATTCTTCCTCATCTTCTCAATAGTAGCTTAGAGGAACAAATTTCATGGATTGCAACAGTAACAACAAGGAGTCCAGTGGCACCTAAAAACTGACAGATTTATTTGGGCATAAGCTTTCATGGGTAAAAAACCCACTTCTTCAGATGCCCACAAAAGCTTATGCCCAAATAAATCTGTTAGACTTTAAGGTGCTACCAGACTCCTCATTGTTTTTGTGGATACAGACTAACACAGCTACCCCTCTGATACATTGCAACAGTGACTTGTGAGGTGAACACAAGGCAATCCAATAGTGGCTGTCTCTATACAGTCTTATCTCCCAAGCAATTGTATTATACTTCAGCCTTGCTATGCTTTTCTGTTTTGCCTTGGTATTCATTCTCATTTACTGTACAATATATGAATTTAAAAGAAAAAAGTAGAGGCCTTTGAACAGAGACACCCAAAAAAGAGAGACATTTTTGCTACTTTAAGTGCCAACAAGATGAAAGAAGAAACTTTCAGCTGCTTAATTCCACAGAGCCGTATTATCCAGAAACAGAACCCAAGAGGAAGGTGGGGAAAACATGGTCTTGCGCTATTGCTCAATGGGAAAAAAATTGACACCACCTGGTAGGAGCCCTTCCCATCATTCTCTTCTTTTCCTGCTACCCTCTCTTTCTTTCACGTCTGTCTGGTTCTGATATAGCCTTACCTGCTTCCAACCCAACAGCCAGCCCTCCTTGAATGGATCCCCTTCTGATTCCTGACTTCATTCCCTCTATTATTTCCTCCGTGAAACTCACCTGAATGCTGAAGTAACTCCTCTTCTAAAAATACTCCTCCCTCGATTTCTTTCCTCTCCAAGTTTGACCTGTATCCTATATGGCCCCAAACACCACAAGTACCTAGAATCTTCATGCTGTCTTCACTCCTGCAGCTTTAGTTCCATCATACATCACTTAAGTCTTACTTTCCACTCCTTCCCTCCACTAAATCTCTCACTAAGGTCACTAACATTACTATTGACAAATCAAATGGGTCTCCACCGTTCCACTCTGCTCCACCAATTGCTCCCACCCCCATCCTCCCTAATCTTGTCACACTCTACTTTTATGGTTCTCCACATTTGATAACTCACAGATAGTATTCAGTCAGTATCTCATGCTTTCTCCACTTCTTCTCCCTACATACTGGTCCTACTGGATTAAGAGAGTTACAAGAAAGCCAACAGCATTGCACAAAATAATCATCCCCCAAGTTTCCTTCATTCATAGCAGCCAAATCACATTCAATTCTTTAAGTGCTTTTTCCTCTCTCCATTTGTTTTATCATGCCATTAAATTCCCCCTATTATCCCACCCATGCTTGGTGTTCTCTACTCCTGCTACTTATGCACATATCAACTCCCCCTGGGTAGAAGCCCACTCTTATTTTCTATCTGTAAAGCACGCTGTACATCTATGAAGGTTATATATAGAATTAATTTGACCCAAGCAGAAACTTTTAGACTTAACAAGCTTGCTTTTCCAATCAATCATGCATCATAGGAAGCTGCCTTTAAACAATCCTGTCAGACACTCCAAAATGAGGTCACCTCCGACCTTGGCTGGGCTTTCAATTCTAATTACATGCAAAATTAAACATGCAACTAACTCCCCACCCCCCAACCAAGTTTAAAACTAATCAGAATACATTCCATCAACACATCCTACATTTGCACTGGACAGTCTGATAATTGGCCTGATTTCCTGTTTAATTTCGAGTGAGGAACAAAAGCTAATTGCCTCCAAGTCAACTTGCTGCATCTTCACCCATTACATGAAAATTCACAAACTGGCATCTCCATCTCTACTGTAAATCAAATTGTTTTACTTGTTCCCCTCATTGGTTAATTACAACATAGTAAATGTTACAGCTGTAATCTCCAAAATGTAGTGGTACAAAGGTCTTGGTTATGGCACTTCTGTGATATAACATTGTTTCAGGTGTCCACGATCTAGACTGAAACTACTGAATTAATAGTTAGACATACTTACTGAGTAATAAGAGGAAAGCAGCTGTGTATCAAATATACAAATTAGCTGTTTTAATTAGCACTTATTCGTCATTACTAGTTATACAAAGAATTTTCAAATAATGATTTTGAACTGTGACTGCATAATGAATAAGTTTATTTTTAATAGTAGGTTTCAGAGTAGTAGTTTCTTTTATTTTTAATGGTTTCTTTAGCATTTTTAAATCCATTTGACGCATGTTTTCCAGCATCCATCAAACACTTTCTTCTCAGGTTCAGGGTTGAGTAAGCAATGTTTTAAGATAAAAGGGAAAGATTCTGACCTCCTTTGCATGTTGGCATTCACAGTAGCTGTAGTGCATGACTCACATCATGGATCAGACTCTTGTTTAATTTACTCTGCTTTCTCAAGATGCTAAGGGTCAAATAATCCTGTTGATCCATGCAGTGAATTCCCATTAATGATGTCCTGCAATATACACACAGTGAAAGAGAGGAAAATGCACCAGCAACAGAGGAAAGACAGTGAGCCCTGTGCATCCCGAAAGAAATCTGGTCTCTAGCAGAGCTATTGCTGTGGGATGAGGTCACATCATGTGGAGAGATATCAGTGTATAATCCTACTCATTGTTAGAATATTAACAGTTGTGTTCAAAGCAGGAACAAATTCAAAGTATGTGGGATAGCAAAACTGTATATTTGACCAAACATTGGAGCATTGATTACATTCATAAAGTTTAGAGAAATTCCCCCCCGGAAAGTAACAACTAGAATAAGACCTTTTACCATTTCCAAACTTTAATCGGAAGCATGGCTTATGTTTTAAAAGTATCTTTACGTAGTGAAAACACACTATCGTTTTATCCCTACCTAACTTCATAAATTCAAAGTGACCTAAATTCAGTGGGTTTTGCTTGATGTGCCTCTAACTTATTATTTTATTTTACTTTACACACTTCACTCTGCTATTGTACACTGGAGCCAAGGTATTTTCAAAGCTTAAATACCTAATTGTAGACTGACTTTTAAAAAAAAAAAAGGCTGCATCTTAAGAGAATTGTAAACTGCATATTAGAACTTCAGAAGTGTCCCACACAAATGAGTCATAATTTCAACAAGAATAAAAGCAATGGACTTCTATATACCACAGCTGATCAGATGCTATAAGAATGTGTTCCCTATTTAGGACATGTCTTCACTGGCAATGTTAAAGCACTGCCATGGCAGCGCTTTAACGTGGCTTGTGTGCTCACAGCATAGCGCTAGGAGAGACCTCTCCCAGCACTATAAAACAAATCCACCTCCACTAGGGGAATAGCTACCAGCTGGTGCACTGCCTACACTGCCACTTTACAGCACTGAAACTTGCAGTGCTCAGGGGTGTGTTTTTTCACACCCCTGAGTGATAAAGTTGCAGCGCTGTAAAGTGCCAGTGTAGACAAGCCCTAAGTATGTTCAGGAAAGGGATAATATGGTTGTGACATGCTATACCTTGGGAGAGCACCCTGTAACACTCATATTCCTCGTTTATATAGAATTGTGATATCGCATATAAAGCAGGCCATGTGAGATATCACGGAAAGAAAAATGACTTTCAGCAGATTATAACCTATCTAAATATGTATATCATTCATGCATATGAAGTTATAAGAATTGTGTTGTATGGTTGTCAATAAAAATTCTGTGGGTTTGGGAGGTGCCCAGGTACTAGCTCTCCAGAAACAACAACAAGGGAGGTAACCAACACCCAGGTGGGTGCTGAACAGAAATCACCAACCATTGTCCAGCAAGGAGCTACAATGCGAGGACTTGCCTGCATAAGGCTGCACCAGGGGAATTGCTCAACCTTGCCTGGGGACTCAGCAATGCTCACCAGATATGCCTGGATTTGTGTTCTCCAAGCACATGGACTAAGGGTATAAAACAGAACACAGCGGCCCCATGCTGGGCCTTTTTCCTGCCTCCACCTATGCTGCAGGCAACAAAGACACTCAGGCTAGGTCTACACTACCCGCCTGAATCGGCGGGTAGAAATCGACCTCTTGGGGATCGATTTATCGCATCCTGTCAGGACGCGACAATCGATCCCCGAATCGGCGCTCTTACTCCGCCAGCGGAGGTGGGAGTAAGCGCCGTCGACAGAAAGCCGCAGAAGTCGATTTTGCCGCCGTCCTCACAGCGGGGTAAGTCGGCTGCGATACGTCGAATTCAGCTACGCTATTCACGTAGCTGAATTTGCATATCTTTAAATCGACTCCCCCCTGTAGTGTAGATGTACCCTCAGAAGACTGAAGACTCCAACAGAGCAGACTGGCCCAGGTTTAAGGGACAAACCTGTACATTAAGGACAGCAATATTTGGTGGGATGAGAAAAACTGCTTAATCTAGATGTTGCCCAGTCTCATAGGGTTGAGAGTTTAGACTGCGTGCTTATATTTTCTTTTTGTAACTAACTGACTTTTTGCCTGTCACTTATAATCTTTGTTTTACTGCTTATCTTTACCAGTGAGTTTGCCTGAAGTGTGTGGTAAATCTGCTTGGGTTTGCAAAGGCTGGTGTATATCTACTTTCCATTGATGAAGTGGTGAACCAATTAATAAAACCTTAATAAAAGGGTAAGGTCTCAGGAACTGCTAAGAGAGTGGGAGAGAGCCTCCTTGATTCTTCTGCAGCAGGGCAAAGCCACATGCTTCCAGGTGGGAGGTTGGTTGAGACCAGTTCCTGCAATGCAGCTCCACATGTGGAGGAAAGGGCTCCACATATGGCTGTGCTGAGTGATAATAGCACCTGGAGGGGCTTACTGCTTGTCACTAGCAAGGCATTGAGAGAGACTGCCCAGGCTGGGAGACAGTTAAGGGGGCATAGTTCCAATTTCATAGGGACAGTCCAGATTTTTGGGTCTTTTTCTCATATAGGCTCCTATTACCCCCCAACCCCCGTCCCGATTTTTCACACTTGCTGTCTGGTCGCCCTAGGCATAGTGGTTCCACAGTCCCAGGCTGCAGCCTGGGGAACCCGTCACAATGGGATACTTGCAGAATTATGCACTTTTAATTGCATAAATATACAGTTGCCTCCACTAGCAAGTCAATGTGCATAGCCTCCTAATCCTCCAATCCTTCCTCACCCCTCGTCATGAACTCCCAACACCCCAGAGATCACTTCTTGGAGGCCTGGGTTAATGGCATAGACAGCAGACTCCTTTCTCCATTTAGAGGGTCCCCAATGCACAAATTTCGTGGGTTACGTTCCTTCACAATATTTGTGTGCGTGAAAGCATATTTTGTGGTTAATATGTAGTTCACAGAATTTTTGACAATTCAGCAAACCAGAAAGGGACCATAGGACACATTCAACAGCTGACGCTCTGATAGACTAATTTAAGTTACGCAGTGTCATGATCTGTGTGGGAACGAAAAAACTACAGTACAAGTACAGGAGTGCTCAAAGGTTGAAGTGGTCCAGACAGATAGCAATAGTGCATTTGTTGCAGCACTATCAAAAGCTGCAATGGTCATTTTATCTGAGGTTGCACTCCCCTCATGTATTAAATTTGAAGAGAGTATCTGGAGCTATCAGGGCACGTAGCAGTGCCTGCAAGGTCCTAACAAGGTAAGAAAAAGTCCATGACAGACACATGGAAGAAAAATGGTCAGAAGCTGAACCTTCAGCATGGTATGTTAACCTGCACGTAACTATTGGATAATGTAATATGAACACAGAGTATGAAGCATACCAGCTACCTACTCCTTCTCTGCCCAGAAAGGGAAATGGGCAAGAATTGAAGGAAAGACTTCAATAATAGAATCCCCTCCTCCCTTTCTGAGTCTTCCAGCCACATTGTAGAGACTATTTCTGTTTGTAGTTCACTGGAGTATGGGTGATGGCTCTTTATTCTTTCCTACTGGACATGATATGGAAATAACTGCTGATGTGCATATCAAGACTGATTTTCTCACTTGTTCTATGAAGTCAGCTTCAGTCTATTTAAACTCCATCCGTCCTGTCATCCTTAGCCTCAATCTTTATGCACAAAATTAAAGAAGACCGGGAAAGGAACTTGTTTTCTCAAAATTAGCATGAAGCAGGTGTGCCAAAGAGTTTGGCAGACATTACGTTTCTCATTGGCCTGTGAGCACCACAGGAATTTTAATACCCACACCACAAATTTGGCTGACCCAATCCTCAACAGTAGCCTTCTATATAAGAATTGTTCAAACAGTAATTAATTTGATCTTTTATTAGAATAACCTATCACAAAGCAGTAGTATTTAATAGCTTTGGAGGACTACCTTGCTCCAAATTTTTCAGCTGGCATCTTTATTTCCCCCACCACTAAACTATTGCTAGAACTCTTGCAGTATGTTAAATACCAGATAATTGTTCACCTTCAGATATGGTGAAGAGTTTCAGAAGTGAGTAGCGATTTTGGGTGCCCAACCTGAGATGCATTAAAGGGGATGGATTTTTGAAAAAAATTGAGTGATCAGTACTTTCTGAAAATCAGACCCCTTTGTGATGTGTCAGGATTGGCACCTAAAAATTGAAGCACCCAAAAATCACAAGTCATTTTGAAGATTTTGGCATGTTTCATGCTTCTCGTGAATGGGAATGAGAGGTAAGAAATGAAGACCTCAGGACAGAACTAGAACCATTAGAGATGTGAAAATACTTATGGACTCTCTCCCTTCCTGCAGAATGGCGGGGG
>NC_048307.1:23746486-23763257 GCF_013100865.1 Trachemys scripta elegans | reverse complement strand
CAAGGTGGAGAGGAAAGGAAGCATGCCACATTGGTTCTGACCCTCCTTTTCCCAACATTTAGGGCTCTTTGAATGCCTTTTTCCTGAAGCTCTTTCAACCAAATATAAGGTCCTATACGATTGGGAGGAGGAGTAGCTCTAGTTGTGTGACCAGAGCATGAGATAGCATGAAAGTAGACCTTGACTTTTTTTTGGCATGTTCTCAAGTTACAGATACAATTTTTAAGCTATCTCTAGCTTTTCCATGTGCCTTCAATCTCTGATGTTTCTAGAACACTCTTTCCCCCCCGCCCCCGCCATTCTGCAGGAAGGGAGAGAGTCCATAAGTATTTTCACATCTCTAATGGTTCTAGTTCTGTCCTGAGGTCTTCATTTCTTACCTCTCATTCCCATTCACGAGAAGCATGAAACATGCCAAAATCTTCAAAATGACTTGTGATTTTTGGGTGCTTCAATTTTTAGGTGCCAATCTTTCATGCTATCTTTATTACTAACTGGTAGTCCTCGGGATCAAGGCAGGTGTTTTATGACCGGAAGTGGTCTAACCCTGCAGCTGAATATCTTTGTCTGAGTCACAAAATGCAGCTTCACTACCTTCATTCTCCATCTATTTATCCTCATCCAGAACAGAAAATGTATGCTATCAGTGAGGCTCAATATCAGAGGTCTATTTTTGGCTGAGTTAGTGGCATTAGACAGAACAGTCTGTTCCATCTCCTAGTACTGCTCCAAGTCAGGAGTATCAGATTATGGTAGTTTACCATACAGGAAAAAAATTACTCTTTGTTGCTGAGCTGTAGGCTCATCTGGATTATCACACAGGCCCCAACCGCTTTAATCCTTTTTCAGAAAATCCAAGTTTATACTGACCTGTGCAAACATACATTACAATTCAGATGTCTGTATTTAGATTTTTTAGACGAGCATTCTAGGAGATTTGGGGACTATATGGATCTGCGAATTAATGACAGGATAGAAAACCTTTCACTTCAGGATGGACAGCCTTAATCCAGCCTCGTTCACTAGTTAGAGTAGAATTATTCTTAGTTGTAGCCTCTTAAGTGACCAATGTGATTGATTTGGTGGGTCTTGGATCTAGACCTCTCTGTCTAGATGTCCACACTGCAAAAACCATCACTACAATTGGTGCCAAATGCTTTATTGTTGGCACACTCAGTACAAAGATCTAGGATATAGAGACTGATCTGTTTCCTTACACTTCATCCTTAGAGGTGGTCTTTTCAAATAAGGTTTCAGAGTAGCAGCCGTGTTAGTCTGTATCCGCAAAAAGAAGAACAGGAGTACTTGTGGCACCTTAGAGACTAACTAAACAAATTTGTTAGTCTCTAAGGTGCCACAAGTACTCCTGTTCTTCTTTTTCCAAATAAGGATAGAAACATGTTGAGCAGGCCAGTACAGGGGACTTTCCAGTTCTATTGCTTGTGTTCTTCAGCTCTGATGAAAGTGGAAAGAGTCGGACAATATACACACACATGTGATAGCTTCTTATCCAATTCACCCTCTTCCTAAAGTTTGCCTTTAATCAGCTGTCTTAGACTTAAGCAACAAATCCTTGAGGCAATACTACATTTAGCAGTTTAACAAGTGCCTTAGCCTGAGCTAGTTATTCCATGGCTTCTTCCTGCACAACTTCTGTTCCTTTCTCTTGCCCTAGGGGGAGACACTCACCTTTAATTTAGCCCTAGCTCAAAGAAACCCAGACAGCCAAAGCAGGTTGGTTAAGTAAGCAGAGTAGCTATGAACCTCTACACAGCACTCAAGTGGGATTTGCAAGAGTGACATTCAATGGGACTCATGCTCCTAAGTCAATTAGCCTATCAGCCTATCCGCTGTGATTTTTTGATTGAATTTCCAGCACTTCCCAGAGAACTAGGTTCATGGGGAAAATACCTAGTATTAAAAAAATTAATTCATGTCAATAAATAAGTATTGAAAGAATTCAACTGAAGATGTTGCTTGGAGAGCAGTTAGTATTTATCCTGCTAACCTCATTTACAGAGCCTGCCTTGGCTCAGCTACAATTGATAATGATCTCAGTTCACTCAAGTTCCCAGAAAGGTTATCTGCAAACCTGCCAATTAAATTGGGGAAGGTTATGTCTACAAAAAGAAATAAGGCTCCGATATCCTGAGCTACATCAATAATCATTTTTAAATCTCTTCACTACCTGACAGTTACCCCACTGAGCTGAAGCCTCCCTGTACATCTTAGAGATTGACAAGAGGCACTGCAGCCTGCAATGAAAGTGTAATGCGGCCTTTTCAAACTCCTCAGCAGGACATGTTTGACATTCTCACTATAGAAAGCAAGAAGTAAAATATTGCAAAGGAAAAATAGTAGTAGTTAATAAAAATAAAGGAACTGAACTAAAATGGTAACTGTTTGTACCAGATTCAAGAAAGATACAATTCAGGTCACAGAAAGGCACAATTAAATGTCATACACCTCACAAGGGGAGCTCAATACTCCAAAGTGTCATGAAAGAGATTAAAAAAACTGGGGTAACTTGGTCTAAATGTCCACAGTATTTCTCTAAATCATTCGACAAAAAAAGTTTAAAGCAAATTGTTTTCTTAACTATACAAAACATCAAAAATCTTCCTTGTATTTGCCCCTTACCACTAGATGCAGTGAAAAGTTTACACTTGATGCCAATGAACTTGCTAATTATCACTGTTTTTAATCTCCCTTTGCTGTGCAGGTACACTAAAGAGAGATTATGGCAACTGAACTCCTGCATTAACTGTCCTCTGCCAGCATCCTTCAAAGTCTGGCTGCAGACCAGGATACCATACATAGGGCCTATTGGCAAACCTCCTCTTAGCTTTCAACAGAAAACAAGACACAACTCCATACCTATACAGTCACCAGTAGGCAATTATTCAGCTTTATGTCTCCTTCGTAGCCAGTGCCCAGAGGAAATAAAAATGGATGAAGAGTTGCTGGCTCAAACTTAAATCCAAGGAAAACAAAAGTGAGAGTGTTTGAAAAAGACCTAGGAAACACTCAGGCACTTGCCATTGCTCTAATATCACCAATTAAGGAGATATGACCTCTAATGGTCAAGGCAGCATGAAATCCCAGACATCCTGCTGGCTGATCCCTACTCCTGGGCACAGATTCCAATAGTCGCAAAGCCGGTTTTCTACAGCCTCCAGATGGTCAGGAGACCTCACCACTTGTCATTGTGATCCAGATCTTATTAGTCACTTCCAGGTTGGTCTAGTGAGACTTGCTATTAAGGAATAAATAAAGCACCACACAAGCTGCAAGTTGTGCAGCACCCAAGGGGCCATCTCAAGCAACAAAGCCCAAGGAGAAGACACCAACCTCCGTCCCCACTGACTCGCTTGTTCACTTCCAGGTGGAATTCTATATCCTGGCTGTAATTTACATGTTCCTAAATAGGTTAGATCCCAGCTACCTCTGAGACCATCTATGGCCCAACAAAAGAGACACACTCCATAGGGATGGAAAAGCCCAGATTCTCTCAGCAGGATGATCCCTGCTGTGGAATTCCTTATTAGAGACCACAATGAGCTCTATTTTCAGATCAAAATGCAAGATGTCTGATGCAGTTCATTCACCACAGATGATGCCTCCTTGTGGTTGCTCTAGGGATCAGCTCTCAGCTGGTCTGATGTCCTCTTTCATCCATTACTCAAGCTGCAATCCCTCTCTCTTCATAACTCCAAGTGGTCCCTCTTCATGACTTGGCCCTCTGGCCAGGTCCTTACCTAGTCCTCCCCTTCCAGGTTAAGAAAGTCTCTCCACACCAGCTGTCTTGTTGGCATCTCCAACACTCCTGTGCCACTTCCCAGTGGCTGGTAGGGGAACCCAGGCGTGGTCTTTACACTAGGTTCTAGCACAGGGACCCTATAACAAGTAGCCAAGGTCTGCACAGTCCTACTCCTTGATGCAGTTTCCCTAGGCTTCTTCCTACCCAGCCCTCTGGGGTTGTCCCTTCCTCCAGGACTAGTTCTCCCTCTTGGGATTTCTCCTCTCCCTCGCTCTGCTCCAACACACTCACTTGGCCTCCCCCCTTCTACCAGAAACTTCTTGACTTTATAAATTCAGCCTACTCAGGCCCACCTGGGCTTCTTATTCAATTAGTCCTGGCTCTCCCTCCAGGTGCAGCCAGGCACCCTACTTGGCCTCTCAGGCCCAGATTAATCCCTTCAGGGCCTATGTAGGGTACACACCCCATCACAACGCCCTCCCCCATCACTAACACTTCCTCTGGAAGTAACATCTTTCCCTGATTGGTTTCTGACAGGAATAGTAGTCAAGAGTAAGAAAGGACAGGAATTAAAATAAAGGAAATGTGAAAAAAGATCAAATGTGGCTAACTTAAATGCTAAATTGTGCTTAAATGCTGCAGTTACAGACGCCTTCAAAATAGCAGAGATCAGACAAATGAATGAGTGAAACCCTTGCTTATATCCCTGATGAAACATGGTAGTTTGTTTCCAGCTACTGAGTTCCTCCTCCACAGTTTACTTACATTCAGGCAAGATACTTGCACACATAGGGTAATGAGATCCAATCACATTCTCAGAGCAACTCATCCTTTAATCCTTGGGGTTCAAGCAAGCCTGAAGCTTGACTGAGAAGGCTTTGAATGGGTCTGCTCTTTCTGCCAGCCAGCTGCAGGCTATTGTTTCCCTAACTAACAGCACTGCCTGCTCCCAATCCACAAGGCAGACCTACACAACTCCCCTAGAAGCATAGCATGCTACCTTGAGACAATTTTTACTTGTTCCGCATTGAGGTCATTGGGCCATACCCTCTCATGATACTCATTTCACAGACCTTGTACTAGGTATATGAATAAATGTACTGGGACCCTGCAATAGATTTTGTTCTAACATTTCAATGTGTAAAAAACTGGATATTTGTTAACAACATTTTTGTAGGATCATCCTTAAGTATTCCCCTCCCTCCATAGGAGGTGGTGCCCACTTTAACAAACTTGCGCCTGTTACACTGTCTCAGGTGCTCAGGGTTTATTATACCCTCAAATCAAATTATATTAAGTGGTAGTATCTCCTGATTCATTTGAACAAACTGACTCATTAGTTTCTGCTTGGCAACAGAGCTGACCAAACTAACCCAGTCTTGTTAAATAGCCTGCTCAGAAAGGCCAGTTTTAATTTTTTTTTTTAAATAAAAAGCTCTAGATGTGGCTTACAATCAGATTACTCCTCATATGAATTAATCAGACCTAGCAGGATTATCTTTCAACAACAGATCAGTTTAATAGCTTCTGAAATATACCAGTCATGCTGGAGCATACAGACTGTAGTTGCAAGTAGATGACAACTTCACCAGAATAGTGAAATCCAGGACAGATTGTCAGATGAGTAAAGCAATCCAAAAGTTCACTCAATTTTGGGCTGAGAATTGGGTAACAAATCCTACAAGAGCCAACAGATCCTTGAAGAGCTAATCACATTTAGCTGTGAATGCATTTGGCATTTTTAAGTGCTCAGTGAACAGTTTTATAAATGTACCTACTATGGATTGTTCAAAAACTGTTCCTTGACTTATCCTGGGAACCATTATTCCATGCTGTTTCTGCTCCTTGACTGGAAGAATGAAACTTAGCAGAATGGTGTACTCTTAGCTTGGTAGACTGTCAGGGTTCACAGATATTTGTAAACAGTAAGCAAACATTCTAATGACTAGGTGTGCAACTCTACCAATAGCAACAAGTCAAATCAGAGCTCAAATAGATCAGAATTAGTTGAATAAAGCAGAGACACTTCTGAAGTCCAGTTTTGCCATGCAATTCATATACTGCAGCTACATGTGATAATACTTAACATTTTTATATTGCTTCAGACAATAATCCTCACTACATCTTTATGGTACCAAGTTTAGCTATCCCCTTTTACAGACCAGATATACTGAAGCAGAGAATTTATGACCTGTCCATGACCACTGTAAATCAGGATCAGAGGCAAAATTAAAAATCCAAGTGTTCCTGGCTCCCCATTATGTCCTTAGACCAGACCTCTCCTGGACACTTCAGATTACAAAAAAAGAAATCTGAGTATTTTTTAAATCCAAAATTGGATCATGTAAGTGATATGTTTGAAATGTGCAACTTACTGTGGCCAAAAAATTCCTGCCTCCAGCTCATCCAAAAGTCATTTGATAACAGGAAATAATTCTGTTTTCTGTTGGTTACATTAAATCCCTAACTAGCTCACCAAGAGATATGTAATTGTTTAATCAGAATCTATGACATTACCTATTCCTCTATGAAATCTAAAGGAAGAATGCAGCTAGTATTTGCTTCTTGTTTTCTCTACATTTTTCAAAGTCTGCTTAGTACATGTTTTGTGTTTCTTACACTACATGCCACAAAATAGATGCAGGTATGAAATTTGAACACAAAATTCCTTTACAAAAACTGATTCAATTAGCTACACTCCAAGAATGTTTGTACTGTATTTCTGTGACAGACTGTACTCTTATGTTCACCACTTTTACAAGACTATGATAAATGTTGTATAAAGTATGCCTCATGAGCTATCGTTTGAAAACTCATAATCTACTGAACATTATCGTCCTGGCAAATTGTGTGTAACAACACTGTATGTAAAGTTAATTTTTTTACTGTCTGACACTGTTGAGACATGTTCAAGTTTAGAAAAGCAGCCCAAATCAGTTCCCCCGAGACAAAAGGTTAGCCAGCACCTCAGCCAGGTGTCAACATAATCAAGTGGACTATTACCAGGGTGAGCGGCCATTCTTTGGCAGGAAGAAGGGAGTGAGTAAGAAATTTACATGTTGGCAGACAGACTTGCTGCCTGAACTCCAGCTGGAGATGATTCTCAAAACAGAGAAATGCTATAAGAAGGAAGAACAGAGGACACAAATCACTTCTGTCTCCTCAGGGCATCAACAATGTTTGAAAGACAAAGAAAGCATCATTGAACTGAGGGTGGGGTCCCGGCTGGAAAGCTTTCAGCCAGTAAGACTGCTGCAAGCATATGGTAAAAAAAAAAATCTTTGCTTTGAATTCACTTAGCTTGATAAGTTGGGTATTATTTTGTGTTTTACCTTTTATTTCTTTGTAACCAATTCTGGCTTTTATGCCTCATTACTTGTAATCACTTAAATTTGATCTTTCTGCAGTTAATAAACTTGTTTTATCTAAACCGGTGTGTTTACAGTGAAGTGTTTGAAACTTTCATTCAAGATAACAAGGTTTGTACATATCATTTTCTATTAGTGATATGATGGACTTTCTATGAGCTTGTACTGCACAGAAGGAAATAGCTGGGCAGTATAATATGTACATTTCTGGGGGACAAATCTTGGACTGGGAATTTGTGTGTGTCACTCTGCAATATTATTCAGAAGTGGGTGGCTAGAAGCACTCATATAATTCAGCTGCAAGTGATTTTGCATGCTGAAGGCTGTGTGTAAACAGACCAGGAGTGGTTGTTCCCACAGCGAAGCAGTATAAAAGGCACCCCAATTGAGGAGTTGATGGGACACAGCTATTCAACAGTTCAGACTGTACCTTGGGGAATGTCACAATTTGCATTGCAGTTTATATAATTAAGGACACCATTTTCCCCAGAGAATCTGAACTACATGCTTCCCTATTTTCTTTGGGTCCATACAACCACATTTCTGCATGCAAATAAACAGCATAAAACATCTTTTTACATACGCACCATGCAAGCCATTAAAATATGGTTGAAATATGAACCTGTTAGGTTCACTTCCTCTGGGGCACCTGGCATTGGCCACTGTTGGCAGACAGGATACTGGGCTGGATGGACCTTTGGTCTGACCCAGTATGGCCATTCTTATGTTCTTATATGTCTTCCACAGACATTAATTACTCAGAATGTTCTGAATTTCAACTTTAGGATGCTTGTGTTCTTCATCCCAGACAAAGTTGTACATATCTGTTGAAGATTACAGACACATCTGCCCATGGATTAAACTTTATTAATGGGGTGGGGAAAAAACTAGAATATATTAGAGATGCAAATCAACAATATGTCAATAGACAATATAAAATGTAGGTATGATAAATGCTGCTGTATAACAAATAAATTATGATGTTAGAAATAACTAGCGGCAAACCATTATACCTATGTGTCATGAAACAGCTTTTAGCATCAATCAGATGCAGCCACTAGAGGACAATAAGATAAGAGATCATTATTGTCATTTGAGCACATCTGACTTTACATTCAGTGAGAGGCGGGGCATGTACCCATTTGAGACAACAGGTACACACATTAGTAGAATAAAAATAGATTTTTATAATAAGGAGTCTGAAGTGTTAGGTCTCAGGGCATAAACCATCCACCAACTGCCTGGGATTAGGAAGGAGCTTCCCTTATTAGCAGGTTATTTCCTAGCTGTTCACTACAGGGTTCCTTGCTCTTTTCCCTGAAGCAGTTTGTACACAAAACTGTTAGAGACAGTCTATTGGACTAGAGAGATCCAATATGGCAACTCTTAGGTTCCTAAGGAAAGCAGTCTAGAATAACTATTAGGAATGCTTCAGCTCCCTGGAATACTCTGTATAAGTCTGGTTTTATTTTCATTCATTCCCTCAAACTGCTTAGAAGGTTCCTTCTGGCACATGCAAAATAATTTGCTGAGAGTAGTTTTCTTTCACATGAAAATGAGATAAGGCTGCCTGGTGGTCTAGAAACAGAGGCCAGCTCTACACTACAAACTTACATAGGTATAACTACATCACTCAGGGGTCTGAAAAATCCACATCCCTGAGCAACACAGTTATACAGAGCTAATGTGTGGTATAGACAGCACTAGTTCGACATAGCTACTACCTCTCGCAGAAGTGGATTAACTACGCGGACGGGAGACGCCCTCCCTTTGGCGTAGTAGCGTCTTCTCTGAAGCGCTACAGCGGCATCGGTGCAGCTGCACTGATGCAGCGTTTTCAGTGTAGACCCGCCCCCCAGCCACATCTGGCTTACACTAGGTATGTTGCTTTGGGAGGAGCTATGCCCAGTCTCTCTTGGGCAGAGGGGTTGGTCTGGAAGTGTGGGGAATCTGAGAGTTCAGAGAAGTGGGGGTTAATCAGATAATTCCCCAAAGAAAGAACTGAAAAAAAAAAAAAAAACCAAAGACCAATGAACAAATTTATTCTGCCTGATTTATGTTTAAACCATCAACAATAGCTTCCCAGCAACAACTCAAATTAAGTGATCTGATGCCTGGTCTGATTGTTCAGGCAATGGACAGCACTATATGAACTACTATACTTTTCTGCCCTCAGGTGGCAGTTACAAGAAGAGAGATACAAGGCTGTCTCCATGCTTTATTTTATGGTTATTCCAGAGGTTTGACTGCCCAGAGGTTGCAAGGGAATATTCAGGATTGGAGAAACTGATCCTAGTTTCCTTTGTGATGATGTGTCAAAACCAAGTAACCAGAGTCCAGGGGCAATATTAAAGTTCCTAAATGTCTAGAGCTCTGTTTTTGAGAGAGCAGCTAATTTTAGTCTTGAGAAATGTGATTTATTTTATTACTTTCACTTAGCTTCGTACCTTTATTATGTGGGCTTTACTGTAAAGATGCCAGGTTATTGTATCATGCTGAAAGAGGCACAAATATGAGTCACTGGTTTCTGGGCAAACCTTCGTGTCTTTTTAAGCTGCTACATATGGTGGCACTAGACATGGTAACTCTTGTGCAAAGTGAGACACCGTGTGCTCAAGTATTCAGCTTAATCTTTGGACCATGCTATTTCATACAAGACCAGAGACCAAATCCGAGACCCACAAAAAAGGTCCAAAGGTGCTATTATCTTTTCTTTATGCATTGTACATCAGGTGCGTATAATTTTCTGCAGTTCTGGCAGCCTCAGGTAAATTTTTTATTTCCCTTCGTTAAAGAATCAACACTTTTAACTAATGGAGTCATGATCCAAAGCCTATAGTCTTTATTTAGACAAAAGTCAAGGGAAAACTTCCATTGTCTTCAATGACAGGTAAAACAGCCCTTACTAAGTACTGAAGAATCTTAGAGAGCCAAGGTGGGTGAGGTAATATCTGTTATTGGACCAATGTCTGTTGGTGAAAGAGACATGTTTTTGAGCTACACCGAGACCTGAAGAAGGAGCTCTGTGTAGCTGGAAAGTTTCTCTCTTTCACCAGGAAAAGTTGGTCCAGTAAAAGATATTACTTCACCTACCTTGCTTCTCTAGTATCCTAGGACCAACATGACTATAACAACACTGCTTACTGCAGGATTTGTCACAAAGTGTTCTTACACAGAGCACGTATGAGTTTCTTCTCATTTATCAAGGGATTCAAACTCAATAACTTATTTCCCTTGGTGTCACAATTTAATTTTAAAATCATAAATGTTGTTCTCCTAGATATAAAACATTTGCCACGCAGCTCGCAAGGACCATTAAAACTGAATTTATGTCCCGATATTTGATTTTTGTTTGACATTATTGAATGAAAGTTCCAAACAGAATTTATTATCTAATTGATTGTTTGATTTTGATTTTGTTTCCTGAAATGTGTATGCTTACATTAATGAAAAATAAAGAATTTGATCAGTCCTATATGCTGAATGTTGTCCATAACTGTTCCTGCTGCGTTTAAATGGGCTGTAGGTGTGTCATGTTGTAAACAAGTTTTCTGGGAATACCATATCATTGAACATAAAGCTATGATCATATTGTTCTGGGATTTTGTTTATTTATTCAAAAACTGAATGCTTCAAGACTAACTTTACATTTCATAGATTTAATTATGCCAGCCCTCTGAAAAATCAGAATAGTTGGCAAAATACTGTGACTATGGGATTTATACTCAAATTGCTGTATTTGAGCATGTCAATTTTTATAATTTTCACACGGTTTTATAATTCATACAATTTAACAAGATAAAAATGAATATTACCTGTCTTTAGAGTATGCATGTGTCTGATGTATTTTTCCCCCATGTACTTTGCATAAAGTACAACTATCTCAGATGGTAGCATCAGAAAAAAAGGGAAGGCAATAAAATTGATATTGATTTTCTTTTAATTATGCCTGCCAGTATTGATGAATGTCTAGTGTAATTGACATTGCCCACATTTAAATGTTGATAGGAGTTTATTTTTCAAAATCTAGTTTCACCAACTATTTCATCATTTGTGATAAATGATATGACCTCCTGTTTTGTTACGCCTTTAGTTTACTCAGTAGCACTGTGTTCAGTGCCCAAGAAACAGCTGTTGTTGACAACTGAAATATTTTCTCCCAAGATTTCACAAGCCATGTGACTTTGTACTCACTCTTCTTCCTGACTAATTCTAGAATCCTTTATAAAAAATCACTACATAGTAGAAAATTATATCCCTGCTATAGAATAGTCCAAGTAACAGCAAGGTAGTAATTTTTTATTAAATTCTATGGTTTTAGAGTAATTTCTGTAGGACCCCAACACATTTCAAAGGGGCCTAAGACATTTAAGTGTCCAACACCCCTGGGTGTTGAGTGCCTAAGTGACACCAGAACTTTTGTTTTTAAGTGATTTGGGTGCTTTTGAAAATTCTATTCAAGGTACTTAATTCTCTTTGGCTCCTTTAAAAATTCCAGCCTTGTTTGGGGGATAACAGTCTTCTAGTTAATTATACCTTGGGGAAAACAGTGGTTAAATTAGGGGGAATACTTTCTGAAACTCAAAAGATGACAAACACAAAATTTAAAGGGAAAAAAATCTAGGTGTTTAAAAACTCCACATGATCAGATTTCCCTATCATTAATTTACATATAGGTAACCTGAGGCACAGAAAGATTAAGAGTCTTGCCTATTGTAACAATACAATTGGCAGGATTTGAATACAATCAGAAAGTCCTGACAAACAGTCCCCTGCCCTATAGCCTCTGACGTTAGTGGTAGTGAGGTTAAATATAGGATAATACAGCATCCTAGGATTAAAGTGGCCTACGTTACAGACTCTTAAATGCAACTGTAACCCACGTGTTTGATACTGCAGCATTTGACTTTGTTTGAACCAAAGAAAGGGAGCCAACAAGTGGGGAAAAGACATAGATTTGTTCAGAAACAGCCTCTGCACATGCGCAGGGCAGGACAAGTTGGCTCGTGTGGCCCAGAAACAGCTAGAAGTAGGTTGCGGCAGTTACCAGACATGCTCAATAGCTGTTCCTGAAACTGGACAGTGAGTTTTCATTGTAGGCAATCTGTCTGGCAGGTCACACCACTCACCCTCCAAGAGCTGAGCTAATCACAATGTGGGTGAAAGGGGGAGTAGTTATAAAGGAGTTAAAGACAGTCCTGTGGACTCAGCAGCTGGTCTATGCAAGAGAGATGTGTGCTGGGAAGGCTGGGTTCCAATACCTGTACCATTCTGGATAACAGACTACAGATTTCTGTTTCACTAGCAACTGAGAGGACCAGTCAACTATTAACTCAAGGGCTGGAAGCTGCTAGCTGTGCAGTTCCCCATACTGTTAGTCTGCTGGCAGGGTTCTATAGTGTTTGATGGTACTGAGATGCTGCCATTGACCTCAAGTGCTAAAGAGTCCAGGGGACACACTACATATTATGGTCACACTATAAAGACTGAGAAATCATCTTGAAAGATTAGAGTGTGTGTGTGTGTGCTAAAGTACAAAAGTGCAAATATTAGGTTGAAACTTTATATTTAAATATATATAATAGCAACAAAGTGCGGAAGTCTGTATAAGGAACACCAGCACATTTACTCCACGCAATGTTTTGTGCTATTTGTGATGCTCTCTGTGTGAACTGTATGCTTCTTTTTCTAAGAAACTGTGGTACTCTCTGAAGTTGATAGAGAACTATTAACAACTACTTATCGGGGTTTGGTATGCTATGGCCCAGAGGTTTAACTGTGTAATACTATCTGAAATGTCTTGAAAAGACAGAACTCTGGTCTGTACTTCAGCAAAGAGTCAAGCTGAGGTGTAGTAAGAAGGGTGGGGTAGTAGAGGTAAACATAATATTGTGGCCACATCCCCAAAAAACACGTTTATACAAGCCTTGTCCCTTAGGAGTGTGCATAGGCCTCTGTCATATTTTTGTGCTACTGCCATTCTAATATCAATACATATCAGAAATATATTTAAATAAGTGGTCTGAGACCCAACATTGTTACGAACCTTCATTAGACAATGTGACTCAGCACCACTGAAATCAGTTTAAGCCCTGGCAACACAATGACTAATGCATACATAGCTTTGGATTCTAAACTTTTTTTCATTGGGAGATGGTGCTTTGGCCAGGCCAATGGGCACACTCCCTACTCTATTCACGTGAGTGTCCGCACTATCAGAGGAAGAAGGGAGTTTAGTTTAATCTGTCCCTTCGATCAGATTAAGTCAAAATTTCTCCAACAGAAAATGAGACATCACAGACTGCATTACTATAAGGAAAATGGAAAGTGATATGTAGTTCATGTATGTGGATACCACATGTTGTCTAATAGAATCAAGGAAATGTTATTTAAAGACTTTGCTTGAGACAAACAACTAGGTTACTCTGTGCTGAGTCATATTCATGAAACAGGGTTGAGACAAATTCATATTAATTGACAACCCCTTTTATTTTAGCTGTCACTGCAGAGGAAGCATACCTGCATGAAATCGTCAAACCGTCCTTAATGTCCGAAAATGTGCTACTTCTGTTAACCCACATAAGCTGTTACGGAGATCCAGCTAGATCTCACTGTGGTATGCAATGTAAACAAAGTGACTAATGAGCCTCACCCCAAATCTTTCTGAGCCACTGATTATTCTCTGAAAGCTACAGCCATTCAGCAGGATATGTAAACCATATGAGGACATGGCACAACACATTGCTCACAGTGTCCTGCCTGCGGCGAAGCCCTCGAAATGATAATAAAGTATGTTTTTAAAAAAAACAACAACAACAGGGAAGTCATGGAAGGGGCAATAGTGATGGGAGGGAGATGAATGAGTGGTGGGATAGGAGGTGTCAGGTTTGTCAGTCCTCCCAAGTAGGAAGTTGCATAATGCCAGCCATAAGCACTGACTTTTATTTTTCCCCAAGGGTGCTCCACCCCTGCTCGGCCCAAGGTCCAACCCGTTCCCTTAAGGCCCCACCCTCTCTCCACCTCTTCCCCCCCCCACTCTTCCCCCTCCCCAATGCCCCCGCCTGCCCGCCGCTCGCTGCTTTCCACCCTCTCCAAGCCCCTGCCCCACCCGCCAAATAGCTGTGGCTAGTGGGTGCTGAGCACCCACTATCTTTTTCCCGTGAGTACTCCAGCCTCATGGCACTCATAGAGTCAGCGCCTATGATACCAGCACTGAATAAAGCCCGTGACCATAGGAGTCCTACAGGATAGCAAATGGAAGCAGCAGCATTCACATTCCTTTGGTGCAGTGACTCCCTGAAAGGCCCCGTGGTACTGCTGGCTCAGAGAAGAGGATGCTGCTCTAAGAAAATGAAAGAGCCATACACTCAGCGCTGTGAAACTGGTCATGGTAATGAAGTGGCATGATTGGAAGCAGGAGGGAGATTAGGGGGTCATTCATAACTAACGAGAACAGACTAGTTTGAAAGACATCACTGTCAGATTCACTGTTGACTTTTTGCCATGTGTTTTTAATAATTCATGAGCGAATTTAAGTCCAAAAAGCCACTATCGGCCCACTCTTCAGCATCAGTAAGTGGAATACTGTCAAAGCTTAGTGTTTTTAATTATTTGTAATAATGGCCACATCCTCAGCTGGTGAAAGTCAGAATAGTTCTATTGACTTGAACAAAGCTACAATTTACACCAGTGAAAATCTGGCCCTATCTGTTTTGTAGGGGCAGGAGGCAGGTAAAAAACTGATATGGCTGAGCAGTGTACATCTTATAGCGTTAGAGTTTAAGGCCAGAAGAGACCACCAGATCATCTAGTTTGACCTCCTGTATATCGCAGGCCACCAGCAACACTTAGCACCTGCACAGTAACCCCAGCAACTGAAATTAGACCAAAGTACTACAGCCCACTGGAGACTAAACTATTATATGCCAGAGAGAATAGGAGGGATCAAAGTACACCAGTGTCCAAGGCCCCTACAATGGCAGGGAATTGATTAAGTGAGATATACCCAGATAATCCTGGTAAGTGACCCACACTCACACACTGCAAAAGAAGACAAAAAACCCCACGGTCACTGTCAATCTGACCTGGGGGGAAAATTCCTTCCTGACCCCATTTATTATGGTCAATTAGACCCTGAGCATATGAGCAGGAATCAGCCAGCTACACACCTGAGAGAGAGAATGCCCAGTGCCATCTCAGAGCACCAACCCACCCCTCCAGTGTCCCATCTCCAGCTCTGGCCATCTCTGATGCTACAGAGGAAGGATATTAAAAAAAAAAAAAGTCTACATCAGGGCGAGGGGAGGCACAAATGCCTTCCTGACCCCAACAGGTCATGGGATGAAGCCCTGAAGCATGAGATTTTAGAAAGTATAAGACATAAACTGGAAGGAACCTTTAAGGCAACCCAAGCCCTGCCCCTCACCATCACAAGCAACCCCATCATACAATCCCACTTCTAAATTTGTCCAGCTCTCAAAACCATGTTCTTTGCCCTCACAACTCCTGTTGGAAGGCTGTTTCAGAACCTCACTCCTCAGATGGTTAGAAACCTGCCTGAATTTGTTCATGGACAGTTTATACCCATTTGTTCTTGTGCCAAGATTGTCCTTTAGCTTAAATAGCTCTTCCCCCTCCCTGGTGTGTCCCTTTTTCCCCCAACCCATCCCCAATGTAGTTACAGAGATCCAACATATCATACATACATTTTGATAGGACAATGAGCCATGTTTCTGAAAGAATTTTCAATGGGTGAACCTATAAGATGTAAGTGTTTGCACAATATGGGTCAGTACAAAATTGGTCAATCCAACCTCTTCAGAGAAATTTGGAATTTAATACAGTTATGGAAGATCATGCACATAGGGGAAGTTTCCTCTGACCTACAGGAACTTTGTGGTGGGCTTACATACTGAAACATGAGGATTTATTTCCCATATCAATCTCTAATTCCATCTAATGTAATAATCCTTTTAATCCTACTAAGTTTGTCTTCAAAAACTTCTTAGTGCAGCAAATTCCACAGATTAGTGTATGTTTTGTATAAAAAGTATTGTTTGATCAGTTTTAAATTAGTTGTCTTTCAGTTTCATTGGCTGTCACTTTGTCTCTTCTTGGCCTTATGGCTAAGATCAACAACGCCCTCAATACCTTCCTGATCCCCCGCATCGCCTTCGTCCTGAGGGGATCCGCTGTGGCAAAGGTGCCTCTCAACAGGGCAGACAACTCCATCCGGCAGCTGGTCAAGAGCTGGCTGTCCCTGCCCCAGAGAGCCAGCAATGAGCTCATCTACATCGCACACAGGCACGGTGGCGTCAACGTCCCCCGCATGGGAGACCTATGTGACATCGCTGTCATCACACACGCCTTCCGGCTCCTGACGTGCCCCGACGCCAAGGTGAGGTCCATCACGACGACTGCCCTGCGCACCGTTGTGGAGAAGCGTATCGGAAGACCTCCCTCTGACCGAGACGTGGCCACCTTCCTGAGCGGCTCCTTGGACGGTGAGTTCGCCCGCGACGGAGGTGATATCGCCTCGCTGTGGTCCCGCGCCCGCAATGCCACTCGCCGACTGGGTAAACGCCTGGGCTGTCGCTGGGTGTGGAACGAGGAACGCCGGGAACTGGGAATACTGATACCGCGG